>NW_026111792.1:345000-346575 GCF_024679095.1 Eriocheir sinensis
TCCTCTTGGAGGTTTTGCCTGTCTTCGTCAGTGAGAACCGAGTTACCAATCTTTGTGTCGTCTGCAAATTTACTAATGCGATTATTGAGTCCAACATCCACGTCGTTGATGTAAATAATGAAGAGCACTGGGCCAAGAACCGAGCCCTGAGGGACGCCACTAGTGACCGGCGCCCACTCTGAGTTAAATCCGTCAATCACTACTCTTTGTTGTCTGTTGCGATTTAATTTGTAAAGTAATTTATGATGTGGGACTTTATCAAACGCTTTCAAGAAACCAAGATAGACTACGTCCAGTGATTTGGTTACGTCATAAACAGTGAAGAGGTCGTTATAAAAGGTTAATAGGTTTGATAGGCAGGATCTTTTGTTTCGGAAGCCATGTTGTGAGTCCCCAATTAATGAGTGGCTTTCAAGGTAACTCACAATTTTGTCTCTAATTATGCCCTCAAGTAGCTTACCTACAACCGAAGTTAGACTAATGGGCCTGTAATTACCTGGTACTTTTTTGTCTCCTTTCTTAAATATCGGTGTCACGTTAGCCTTTTTCCAATCTGAAGGAACGATGCCTTGTCGCAAGAACATATTGAATACGGTTGTGAGGGAGAGTATTTCGCTCTTTGTTTCTTTGAGCAGAGTTGGATATACTTTATCATGTCCAGGACTTTTATTTGTTTTAAGTGATTTGAGGGCTTTAAGGACTTCATCGGGTTTTATTTCAAAGTTAGGCAATGCATGCTCGGGATTTACATTAGTACTGGTGTTGGTGGTAGCGGGAGGAAGACTGTCAGTATTGAACACCGAGGAAAAGTAATTGTTTAATAGGTTTGCAACGTGTTGGCTGTTAGTCACTAGTGCATCGTCGCTGTTTGTAAAGGGTCCAATTCCACTTCTGATCGCCTTTCTGTTGTTTATGTAACTGAAGAAGGATTTCGGATTATTTTTACAGTTGGCTGCAATAGTTTCTTCATATCTGCGCTTTGCCTGACGTACTAATCTGTTTACTCGTCGCCTGGCATCATTATAGAGTCTAATGTTTTCGGGCGAGCTTTGTTCTTTCTTTAATCTGTAAAACAGTTTTCTCTCCTTGACTGAGTGTTTAATTTCGCTATTAAACCAAGGTGTACTTTATTAGTGTTAATTCGCTTCTCGCACAAGGGGACAAATGTATCCTGCTGAGTGAGTAAGTGATTTTTAAAGCTTATCCAGGCGTCCTCTACATTGCCATCATCTGACAGTCGCATTTCTATTAGTTTTCGTCGGATTTCTACGAAGTTGGCTCTTTTGAAATTGGGCACCTTTACTTTATTTTCAGTCACCGATGTTTGAGCTCTAATGTCAACGTGCACTAATTTATGATCGCAGGAACCGAGGTGTTCTCCTACCGTGACATTACTAACTAGGTTATCTTGGGTCGTTATAACAAGGTCGAGTATGTTATTTTGTCGAGTTGGTTCAGAAACCATTTGGCTTAGATAATTTTCTTCTAAAAATTCGATCATTCTATGTGACTCACCTTCTGTACCTGACAGTGTCGCCCAGTCGATATGGGGAAGGTTGAAGTCTCCTAATATCA
>NW_026111793.1:0-7500 GCF_024679095.1 Eriocheir sinensis
TCCCGCAGGCATTCCACGAGAGGACATGGAGATCAACCAGATTATCGAGCATGGCCTTTAGGAGGACGGCGGGCAGATGATGAAATGGCAGTGGTGCGGCCGGGTGCCGCGCTAGGTGAGGGAGGGTCCCTGGCGAGAGCAGGCAGGCTGGTGAGGAGTGGGGTCACGGAGCTCAGCTTCTCCGTAATTGTAGCGATGGAAGCAATGACGACTTGTTGAGACTCAACCAATGAATTCAAGGTCGTCTCGAGCGTGGCCTGCTTGGCAACTAAGGTATTTAGGCAAGTTTAAGTGCCTCAAAACGTTCATTGAAAGCAGAAACCTGAGTTTTGAGAGAGGCAACAGCGTCCCGAAGTGCAGTCACTTGTGGGGAGTCAGAGGTGGCGGGCGAAACACGAGGAGCGGCAGGGAGGCTTGGCGGTGGCGGCGGCGCTGGGTGAGTTGGGCGCGAGGCAGCAGGGGCCACATTGGGCTGGCGCCTCGCGCACCCATGCCAGACGCTCACTCCTGCTTGATGACAGCGGGGACATTTCCAGAGCGACGTGTCCGGAGGCGGGGGCTGTGGCTGAGTGGAGGCGGAGTCAGAAGCAATAGAATACGAGGGAGGGTTGCGGTGTGGGCAGGTGCGTGAATCGTGAGGGCCGGAGCACCATGCACAACGCTCAGCCGCAGAACAGTAACGGGATATGTGGCCGAGGCCCCAGCATCGGAAGTACCATGGTCGCTCGTCCTGCATCCTGCGAAGCTCACAGGGTGGCAGGCACGGAAGGAAACTGAAGCTGACACTCGGGGGTGGTGGTTCAGGGAGGCTCCAGGTGACGACCAGGCGGGGAAGGGGAGAGCCATTCTGGTAAAATCGGCGAGCAGAGTAGATGCCCGGTAACTCCTTGGCCAAGGCAGGGTCAGCACAGACAGGGTAACGAGCTAGGAGGTACGTAGGAAACTTGCGAGGCCTTTCTGGAGAGTCTTGGAGCTCGAGGGTGAGGGACAGAAACTCCCCACTCGTCACGCTGTCGATGACATCCGTGCGGCGGCGGGAGACGTATACGAAGCGAGACGTTATGGCTGCCATCTTGACTTCAGCCTGGTCACGGTCAAGTTGAAAATTTCGGGTGACTTCGGACAACCAACGAAGCTTGAGATCTACTGTCGGGTTGTCCTTGAAGAGTAGCTTGACGTAGTCAACCCTGGGGGCGAAGGCTGGTAGGTGTGCGGCGCTCACCACCGGGGCATCGCGCGTGGAGTCCTTGGGTGGTTGGGGCGGGGGCGGGCTGCTGTTCTGGGCTGATATGGCGTCCTGAGAGTCAGACGACCCCCTCTGCTTAGAGGCCTTAGCAGCAGGGGAAGACGGCTCACTGTTACTGTCAGTGTCGTGGGATATGGGGCGCTTGCCGGAGAGGGGAACCTGGCTTGCAAGACGCGGTGGCGGCCAGTCGTCGCGATCCATTGCATCCTCGTCGCTCAGCGCCAAGTCAGCCTCAAGATCCGCCAGGGAGACGGGCCCAGATGGCTCCATGACGGACGTAGGGAGCGAGGGGTATGGAAGCCTCACTACTATGACAGGAGTGACGTATCCATGACGTCACACCAGAGGCACTGCGCATGCGCAGAAATGAAACCCACTGACCAGAGGGCCCAGCCGGTCGAGTTGAATTTCATCAAAGTCTACAGGCTAAGTCCAAACACCAAGAACCCAAATGTCATATGAGGGTAAACTGGACCTCGATGTTGCTCTCCGCAACAGCTGTAGGGAAGCGGTAGCGGGAATCCAGCAAAACACACGAAAGAAGTGGAGATATCAGACAAGGTGTTGTTGTCCTTGGCCCTCTGGTGGCGTGGAGCGGTGGTGATACTGGTGGCGGTGGTGGTCTTGACAGGGGTTGTGATGGAGGTGGAGCAGAGATGGTGGTGGTGATAATTATGAATGGTGAGATGATACAAATGGTAGTTATATTGATAATGATAATGAGATAGATACCGTCGAAGGAGGCATGCAAAGTGAAGAAAAATAGTGATGAAAGGAATTTAGGTGATGATATTTGTGGTAGTGAATGGGGTATTGCTGGTAGTGATGGTGGTTGTGCTGTAGTTATTGTTGATGGTGAAAATAGAGGTGGTGGTGATGATGGAAGTGAAGGTGGTGGTGGTGGTGGTGGTTTCAGAATGTTCCGGCGGCACATTCGAGCGGTGATCAATCAGGCAGAGTAGCGCAACACTCGCGTCGGGGAGAAGTGATGGAGCGACGGAAAGGAAAAGATAAAGAAAAAAATAACATTCCTATTTACAACAGCAGCCATTCCCGTGACAGCCTTCAGCCCTCCTTTCCAATCTTTTTTCATTTTTCTTCCTCTTTTCTTACTCTCCAATGCTTTTCACTTTTTCTACCATCCATTCCTACATTTTTTTACTCTTCTCCCCTCTCCTCTTACTATCTTCTCCAGTGCTTCCTCTCTCCATTTTCCTCCAATCTTATTCCCTTCTTTCCTTCTGCACTTGTCTTCTTCTTTATCTTTGTTTTCCCTCTCGATTCTTCTTCTATTTTCTTCCCTTCTTCCGTTTTTCACCTGCCTTCTTTGACTATTCTTCCTTCTCTTCCTCTCTTCTTCTTTAATGCTTTTCCACTTCATCTCTTTTCTATATTATTTATTTCCTTCCATCTGCACATTTATACTCTTTTACACCTTTTTTTTTTCTCCCCAATTGCCCGCACTCCTCTTTCCCTCTGCCTCATCTTCTCTCTCTCTCTCTCTCTCTCTCTCTCTCTCTCTCTCTCTCTCTCTCTCTCTCTCTCTCTCTCTCTCTCTCTCTCTCTCTCTCTCTCTCTCTCTCTCTCTCTCTCTCTCTCTCTCTCTCTCTCTCTCTCTCTCTCTCTCTCTCTCTCTCTCTCTCTCTCTCTCTCTCTCTCTCTCTCTCTCCTTCACATTTTGCAGTTTTTCTTCGTTTTCTGCTTTTCCTTATTTCTTTCTCTTCAATGTTTTCCCTCAATTCTCCATTTCTCCTCCGCCTCTCCTTCCCATTTTTCCTTCTCTCTCTCTCTCTCTCTCTCTCTCTCTCTCTCTCTCTCTCTCTCTCTCTCTCTCTCTCTATCTCTCTCTCTCTCTCTCTCTCTCTCTCTCTCTCTCTCTCTCTCTCTCTCTCTCTCTCTCTCTCTCTCTCTCTCTCTCTCTCTCTCTCTCTCTCTCTCTCTCTCTCTCTCTCTCTCTCTCTCTCTCTCTCTCTCTCTCTCTCTCTCTCTCTCTCTCTCTCTCTCTCTCTCTCTCTCTCTCTCTCTCTCTCTCTCTCTCTCTCTCTCTCTCTCTCTCTCTATCTCTCTCTCTCTCTCTCTCTCTCTCTCTCTCTCTCTCTCTCTCTCTCTCTCTCTCTCTCTCATCTCTCTCTCCCGCTACCTCATATGATTATCTAATGGAAGTCTTCAAGCACGTTAACCTAAGAAAGAAACCCATGTATGTGTTCGGCGATCTTAACGATAACCTTCTAGTTAACAACAGCAACCTGCAGAAAATAATTGAAGCTTGCGGTTTATTCCAAGTAATAAGTAAACCAACACGTGTCACCCCCCAGTCTGCCACACTACTTGATGTCCTAATCACAAACAAAAAAGAAAGTATTGTTGCCTCTGATTGCCTTCCCAGTACTATCGCAGATCACGACATGATTATCTCAAAAATCGACATTAGCAAACCCAAACGGACAAAAATAAAGAAAACTTTCAGAAGCATGGCTACATACAATAAAGATAACTTTTGTGAAGCATTGCTAATCAGCTCAGACTGCTTAAATAATATCACGTTAACTGATAACATTGACGAACAGGTGAATATACTTAACACAATATTCAATTTTTGTCTAGATCAAGTTGCCCCAATGACGACTAAATATATAAATAGACCACCTGCTCCTGGATTGACAAAAGTAAGAGATAACATGAAGTACAGGGATAGCTTACAAGGCCAGCTAAAATTAGATCGACACAACACAACTTTACAACAATTATAAAGAAAAAAAGAAACGCGTTAAGGATAAGCTACAAGGCAAAAAGACATACTATCATAATAAATTCCGCCAAAGTAAAGGCAACTCGTCACAAATGTGGAGTAATATTAGAGGTATAGTGCCTAACAATAAACCTAATAACAACATCATCACTAATGAAGATATTAATGACAAGGCGGAGGATTTTAACAACTACCTCGCTAACGTAGGAAGATAAACTTTTGAGAGGTGCAAAAATGACTCTACTAACAATAATACTAACTCAGACAACGTACGAGTAACTCATGACACTACTGATAACTTAGACACAAATAACTTCTTCAGACCTAAACCAGTTGATGTTGAGACTGTAATTCTAACGATATCCAAACTAAAGGAGACCAAAGCTGTAGGTAGCGATGGCATTTCTTTAAATTTCACAAAAGACAGCCTTTTTGTTACAGCCTTCTACCTAACATGCATATTCAACATCTCATAAGTTACAGGTAAATTTCCCACCCCATGGAAACATGCCATTGTTGTCCCGATTTTTAAAGGAGGGGATAGCAATATCAACTCCAATTACAGACCTATATCTCTCCTCCCTGTGATATCAAAGGTCTTAGAAAAAATTGTAGCTAAGCAACTTTCTGACCACCTAGAAGGGAATGCTTTACTTTGTAACTCTCAACACGGATTCAGGCCGGAGTTATCTACTGAAACTGCTCTCACAGTAATATCCAATAATGTATATAGTAACCTAGATAACAAGAGAATTACTCTGATAACTTTATGTGACTTATCGAAGGCATTCGACAGTGTTAACCACGACATTTTACTGCAGCGATGCCTTAAACTACGTATAGACCCTTTCTGGATCCAAGACTACCTATCAAACAGAACTCAATCAGTCCGGCTAAACAATCACATATCACCCAAATCCTTAATAACACATGGAGTCCCACAAGGCTCTATCCTTGGCCCTATTCTTTTTACTATTTTTGTTAATGATATCTCAGATCACATCAGCGACTGTATACTGGTTCAGTACGCAGATGACACACAGCTTATCCACAGTGACAACATTAATAACATAGACCAGCTAATAACCAGAGCTAAAGTAACACTGTCGAATGCCAAGACTTACTTCCTAAAAAGTGGCCTTATGTTGAACTCTAACAAAACCCAATTTATATTTATCGGCACACGGCAACTGTTATCGAGCTTACCAGATGATATGACCATCAACTTTGACGGAAGCGATATACCAATAAGCAAACATGTTAAAATATTGGGTGTTTACTTTGACAAGTACATGACGTTCGACACACACATACATCAACTCAACAAAAAAGTAATAGGGGTTATAATGTTCATGAACAGAATTAAGGACATATTTGATAAGGACACCAGAGTGATTGTTATCAAGACACTAGTGTTAAGTCTAATAAATTACGGACTAAAAATATGGGGCAACACCAATGAGACCCTCATGCAGCGAGTGCAAAAACTGCAAAACTTCGCTGCCAAAGTTGCTGCTGGGGGCTACAAAAGACGCTACCGTGCTACTCCTGTGTTACAAGAACTAAAGTGGATAAAGATGAAAGAAAAAGTGAAATTCGATCAGTGCATAATGGTGTATAAAGTGACCCATAAATATTATCCTGAATGGCTACTAAACTTACCATATGTAACACAAATTAACGAACTTGTAACGAAACAAAACGGAGACCTATTTATCCCGAGAGTGAGAACAGACAATGGTGCGCGGTCACTATTAGTAAGTGGACCAAGAGCATGGAACAAGCTCCCCCCTAATATAAAAGAACTCCCGTCACTCACGAGCTTCAAGAAAGCCCTAACTATTCACGCTCTTCAAGGAGGCTTTTGCTAAAGAACGCGTGAAGGACATAATATACACTTATCTAGTACATATGTATTATATCTAGTAAGTTCCTATATATGATATCCCATGTAAATATTTAGTAATTAAGATAAAAGATTAGTTAAAGAAAGTCTTATATATGATATCTATATTACATGTAAAGTATTTAGTAAATAAGAGAAAAGCCATTGTACATTGTACTTTAATGGAATAAAGCATTCTGATTCTGATTCTGATTCTGACACTCTCTCTCTCTCTCTCTCTCTCTCTCTCTCTCTCTCTCTCTCTCTCTCTCTCTCTCTCTCTCTCTCTCTCTCTCTCTCTCTCTCTCTCTCTCTCTCTCTCTCTCTCTCTCTCTCTCTCTCTCTCTCTCTCTCTCTCTCTCTCTCTCTCTCTCTCTCTCTCTCTCTCTCTCTCTCTCTCTCTCTCTCTCTCTCTCTCTCTCTCTCTCTCTCTCTCTCTCTCTCTCTCTCTCTCTCTCTCTCTCTCTCTCTCTCTCTCTCTCTCTCTCTCTCTCTCTCTCTCTCTCTCTCTCTCTCTCTCTCTCTCTCTCTCTCTCTCTCTCTCTCTCTCTCTCTCTCTCTCTCTCTCTCTCTCTCTCTCTCTCTCTCTCTCTCTCTCTCTCTCTCTCTCTCTCTCTCTCTCTCTCTCTCTCTCTCTCTCTCTCTCTCTCTCTCTCTCTCTCTCTCTCTCTCTCTCTCTCTCTCTCTCTCTCTCTCTCTCTCTCTCTCTCTCTCTCTCTCTCTCTCTCTCTCTCTCTCTCTCTCTCTCTCTCTCTCTCTCTCTCTCTCTCTCTCTCTCTCTCTCTCACAGTTCAAAGCAGAAAACTGCCATCAATCATTGTAGGATGCTTATACAGACATCCCAAGGCCCCCGCTACCTCATATGATTATCTAATGGAAGTCTTCAAGCACGTTAACCTAAGAAAGAAACCCATGTATGTGTTCGGCGATCTTAACGATAACCTTCTAGTTAACAACAGCAACCTGCAGAAAATAATTGAAGCTTGCGGTTTATTCCAAGTAATAAGTAAACCAACACGTGTCACCCCCCAGTCTGCCACACTACTTGATGTCCTAATCACAAACAAAAAAGAAAGTATTGTTGCCTCTGATTGCCTTCCCAGTACTATCGCAGATCACGACATGATTATCTCAAAAATCGACATTAGCAAACCCAAACGGACAAAAATAAAGAAAACTTTCAGAAGCATGGCTACATACAATAAAGATAACTTTTGTGAAGCATTGCTAATCAGCTCAGACTGCTTAAATAATATCACGTTAACTGATAACATTGACGAACAGGTGAATATACTTAACACAATATTCAATTTTTGTCTAGATCAAGTTGCCCCAATGACGACTAAATATATAAATAGACCACCTGCTCCCTGGATTGACAAAGAAGTAAGAGATAACATGAAGTACAGGGATAGCTTACAAGGCCAGCTAAAATTAGATCGACACAACACAACTTTACAACAATTATAAAGAAAAAAAGAAACGCGTTAAGGATAAGCTTCACAAGGCAAAAAAGACATACTATCATAATAAATTCCGCCAAAGTAAAGGCAACTCGTCACAAATGTGGAGTAATATTAGAGGTATAGTGCCTAACAATAAACCTAATAACAACATCAT
>NW_026111793.1:12500-30000 GCF_024679095.1 Eriocheir sinensis
TTATCCTCGGCTCTCTCCTAATGAATTATTTTAGTTCTTATTCTACTTATCTCACTTTCTCCTCCACCTTTATTTCTTCTTCTTCTTATAATCGTTTTTTCTCCTCCTCCTCCTTCTCCTTCTCCTCCTCCTCTCCCCTCTGTTCATTTTTTTATTATCACGCAAAACCTCCTCCACCTCCTCTCCATCCTCCTCCTCCTCCTATTCATTTTTTTCATTGTTACGCAACTCCTCCTCTTCCTCCACCTTCACCCCCCCCTACCACCATCTTCTCCTCCTATCTCCCCCCCCCCCCCGGCAGACAAAATTAGTAGTCACTCACCTCGCTGAGCTGGTGACGACGAAGAGCTTTAGACACGCTTCCCTTAAGACGCTCCAGTAAGGAGGTTTTTATACTCTCACTTTTCCTCCATTTAGTCGCCCTCTTTCATCCTTGATCCTGCCGAAAGAAAAGGGGTAAAAGATTGTTAGTTGGTTTTCTGTAAGGGGATGAGATGGTTAGTTGGTTTTGTGTAAGTGGATGAAATAATAGCTACCTGTTTTGTGTAAGGGGGATAGAAATGGTTATTTGGTGATCTGTAAGGGAATGCGTAATGAGTATCTGAATATATGTAGTGGGACAGAAATGCTGAATTTATTATTTTAAGGAGAGCAAAACATGGGTATATGATTTGGGCATGGTATTTGGGCACGGAAAAGAGTAGACACGGTTAATTATTAGTGTAAGGGGATGAGATAATGGGTACCTTATTTTGTGTAAGGGGAACAGAAATGGTTACACTGATACTTTGTGCAAAGGGAACAAAAACAGTTTGCTTAATCAATGGAACAGAAAGAGTTACTATATTATGTGATTGTCGAAAGAATATTAACAACCTATATTCTGTTGGTATTATTATCTCCTGCTTCTGCTGTTCCATTGCTGATAGTGCTGGTGCTGTTATTTTTTTCGACTGATGTCTCGTACTTCTGTCACTGCTGCTTTTATTCTTCTTGTTGTTTGCTGTTTAAAGACACAAGGATCCAACATCATTGTTTTACTCGTTGATGTTATTAATGCTGCTGGTGTTGCTGCTACTTGTCTTTGTATGTTATTTGTTGTTTGCTGTTTTCTTGATGTTCGTTTCTCTGCTTGTTTGTAGCTTGTTTGTTGTTTGTACGTTTGTTCGTTGCTGTTATTCATTTTGAAGCTTGCTCTTTCACTTCACTGGTTTCCTCGTTGCTGTTATTGCTGCTGTTCTTCGCCGCCGGGCCGCTGGTTTAATATCCTGCCACTTACTGATGGTGCATCGCGGCCGCCGTGGTGTATTTGGTCATTACTCGCCGGGTTTAATCTCTCGCGGGAGGTGGCGGCGACCTAGATTAGTTCCATATTTTGTCTCCGCTAAACCCGAAAGGCGGCGTGGTGAGCCGAGGGTGCGGGTGTTGGCCTGAGGCTAGGGTGGCCGTGTAAGGGACCGAGGGTGTGGGTGTTGGCCTGAGGCTAGGGTGGCCGTGTAAGGGACCGAGGTGTGGGTGTTGGCCTGAGGCTAGGGTGGCCGTGTACGGGACGGAGCGTGGGGGTGTTGGCCTGAGGCTAGGGTGGCCGTGTAAGGGACCGAGGGTGTGGGTGTTGGCCTGAGGCTAGGGTGGCCGTGTAAGGGACCGAGGGTGTGGGTGTTGGCCTGAGGCTAGGGTGGTCGTGTAAGGACGGGCGAACCAGAATAAGTAAGTGAGAGAGAAAGTGATTGAGGAGAAAAAAGGAAGGAATAGAAATAGATGTAATATTTTTTCCCTTATTCCTCCATTTATTCGTTTATAATTTTATAATATTCTTTCTTTCCTGCTGATCTTCCCACTGTTTTCCTCTTTCTCCATCTTCGATTTTCGTTATTGTTTTCTTCTTGCCCTTGTTTATGTTCATGTTCTTTCGCCCCTCCTCCTCCTTGTCTTCATCTTCTTCCTTCTCCTCCTTCTCGTTCTACTTTTCTTCCAAATCTTTTTTTTTAACTGATTTATCTTCTACTCCTCCTACCCCTTTCTTGTTTTCCTTTCGAACCTAACCTGTTTTTTGTCCTACTTCTTAATCTTTACCTACTTCTCTTTCTTCTCCACCCTCTCTCCTCTCCTCTTCACTTCCTCTTCCTCCTTTTCCACCACAACTACCACAACTATCAATACCAACACTTACTCTTCCTCCTACTCCTCAACATTCTTTTCCTCCTCTTCCCTACCACCACCACCACCCCTACCTTCCCCTTCCCCCGACTGTCACCACAACCTTCCCGTACCATCCTCCCCCCCACCACCGCTTAAACAATTACGTTTCCTCGGTGTTTAATACTAACAGTCTTCCTCTCTACCACCAACACCAGTACTATTGTAAATCTCGAGCATGCATTGCCTAATTTTGAAATAGCAATCGATGAAGTCCTTAAAATTCTCCATTCACTTAAAACAAATAAAAGTCCCGGACCCGACAAAGTGTATCCTATACTGCTTAAAGAAACAAAGAGCGAAATACTCTCCTCCCTCACTCCCGTATTCAATATGTCCTTGCGACAAGGCATCGTCCTTCGGATTGGAAAAAGGCTAACGTGACACCGATTTTAAGAAAGGAGACAAAAAAATACCAGGTAACTACCGACCCATTAGTCTAACTTCAATTGTAGGTAAGCTACTCGAGAGCATAATTAGAGACAAAATTGTGAGTTACCTCGAAAGCCACTCATTAATTGGGGATTCACAACATGGCTTCCGTAATAAAAGATCTTGCTTGTCAAACCTGACCTTTATAACGATCTCTTCTCAGTTTATAACGTAACCAAATCATTGGACGAAGTCTATCTTGATTTCAGAAAGCGTTTGATAAGGTCCCACATCATAAATTACTTTATAAATTAAAGCAAATAGGCACTGACGGTCAAGTAAACCAATGGATCGCGAATTGGTTGAGCAACAGACAACAAAGAGTTGTGATTGACGGATTTAACTCAGAGTGGGCGTCGGTCACTAGTGGCGTCCCTCAGGGCTCGGTTCTTGGCCCAGTGCTCTTCATTATTTACATCAACGACGTGGATGTTGGACTCAATAATCGCATTAGTAAATTTGCAGACGACACAAAGATTGGTAACTTGGTTCTCACTGACGAAGACAGGCAAAGCCTCCAAGAGGATCTGCACAAAATTTCAGCTTGGTCGGATAAATGGGAGATGCCCTTTAACGTAGACAAGTGCCAGGTCCTTCAAGTTGGAACAAAAAATAAGAAGTTCGATTACGAAATGCGCGGCGTTAAACTCACAAGCGTTCAATGCGTTAAGGACCTGGGGGTCAAAATCGCGTCAAACTTCAAATTTTCACATCAATGCATCGATGCAGCAAATAAAGTGAACAGAATGTTGGGCTTCATTAAAAGAAACTTTTTATTCAAAAATAAAGATGTAATACTTCCGCTCTACAATAGTTAAGTCAGACCCCACTTGGAATATGCGGTACAGTTTTGGTCTCCCCACCATGCAAAGGACATTGCTAAACTAGAAGGTGTTCAGCGTCGAGCAACAAAAATGATCCCTCCCTTGCGCAACAAATCCTACGAAGAAAGGCTTTCCACCCTTAACATGTTCTCTCTTGAGAAACGTCGCCTCCGAGGAAAACTGATCGAATATTTTAAAATACTTAATGGTTTCACGAATGTAGACAGAACAAAATTGTTTATGAGCGATGACACTTTGCGAACGAGGAACAATGGCATAAAACTCAAATGTAGACAAGTAAATTCAGACTCCACCAAATTTTTCTTCACCAACGTTGTAGTGCGAGAATGGAATAAGCTCCCACCATCAGTGGTCCAGTGTAACACGATTGACTCCTTTAAAAACAAGCTCGACCGTCACTTCCTTGAACTTAATATTAACTAGAGTAGAAAAGCAACGTTTTGGAGCCATCTGATTAATGTAAAATCAATTAGGTTTAAGGACAGACCACCTAGTCTGGACCATGGGGTCTGTGTGGTCTGGTTTTCTGTCTAACTCTATGTAATTCTCTCTCTCTCTCTCTCTCTCTCTCTCTCTCTCTCTCTCTCTCTCTCTCTCTCTCTCTCTCTCTCTCTCTCTCTCTCTCTCTCTCTCTCTCTCTCTCTCTCTCTCTCTCTCTCTCCCTCTTATACAAACACATATACATAACACAAGAAAAAAAGGAATAAGGAGAATGAAAAAGATTAATGTAGAATCACTTAGGTTTAAGGACAGACCACATAGTCTGGACCATGGGGTTTGTGTGGTCTGATTTTCTTTGTAAATCTCTCTCTCTCTCTCTCTCTCTCTCTCTCTCTCTCTCTCTCTCTCTCTCTCTCTCTCTCTCTCTCTCTCTCTCTCTCTCTCTCTCTCTCTCTCTCTCTCTCTCTCTCTCTCTCTCTCTCTCTCTCTCTCTCTCTCTCTCTCTCTCTCTCTCTCTCTCTCTCTCTCTCTCTCTCTCTCTCTCTCTCTCTCTCTCTCTCTCTCTCTCTCTCTCTCTCTCTCTCTCTCTCTCTCTCTCTCTCTCTCTCTCTCTCTCTCTCTCTCTCTCTCTCTCTCTCTCTCTCTTCCCCTTTCTCTCGTGTTCAGCCTGAAACTGGTCACGGAATTCACTGTGGAAAGGGAATGGGAAGAAGAGGAGAAGGAAGGAGGAAAAAAAAGAACAAATGAATGAGGGAAAAGAGAAGAATAGTGCGTCACGGACAGGGTCAGAAGAGAACGCAGAAGGAAATGACGGATAAAATGGAAGAAATTGGAGGAGAGCAGAGGAAACGGCAAAGAATGAGATAAAATTAAAGTCATAACGAAAAAATCATCATAAAAACAAATTCTCCGAAGTGATGGGGAGAAGAATGGGTGCTGGGAAGTGATGGGAGGCAGGTGAGGGTAAGTGATGGGAAGAGATGGTGAGTGGAAGTGATAGGGATGAAGATGAGGGGGAGTGAGGGGAGAGAAGCGGGTGAGGGGAAGAGGAGAGGGTGACGGAAAGTGTTGGGAAAGAGAGCAGGTGAGGGGGGTTGATTGGAAGAAGAAAAGGTGATGGGATGGGGAAGAGGAGCGGGTGATGGGAAGTGGTGGGGAAGACGAGCGGGTGATAAAAAAGTGATGGGAAGGAGAGAGTGAGGGGCAGTGATGGGACGAGTGGGTGAGGGAAAATAATGGGGATGCGGGTGGCGGGGAGGTGATGGGGTGCAGGTGAGGGGAGTTGTGTGTCGCCCCGGCCTGGCCACCTGTGATTCACTTCAGGTAATGGCTATACACCTGGCGGGGTGACGGATTAGGGGCGGGGAGGGGAGGGGAGGGGAGGACAGGGGCGGGAAAGGGAAGGGTGGATGATAAGGCGTGGCAGAGTAGGCAGGAGATGGATGAAGGGGAGGTAAAGAGAAGGGAGGAGGGAGAGAAGGAGAAATGGAGAGAGCCGCACGTGTGAGGGAAAAATAAGAAACAAATGGAGGAGGGGAAGAAGGGAAGACGAAAGAGGGGAGAATAACGTGGGAAAAAAGGGGAATGAAGGTAAACGGAAGCGAAGGGAGAAGAGGGAAATGTAAAGGAAGAAAACCGAGAAAGGAAGAGGGGTATGAGGATGACGGCTAGGAGAGGAAAGGAAAGGGGAGGAGTAGGAGAGGAAAAAGGGGAGGAGAGGAAAGAGAGAATAATGGAATGGATGGGAGATAATGGGAGTGCAGTGGATGGAAGGGAGAGGAAAGGGAGATGGATAGGGAAATGGAAAGCGAAGGAGAAGAAAAGAAGAAAAGGGGAAAAGGGGGGGAAGAAAAGGATGGATGGAGAAGGGGAATGGAGAGGGGATGAAAAGGGAAGAGAAGGTAAGGGGGGTGAAGTGTGAAGAATGGGAATGCATGTTATCGGAGGATAAAGAACGGAGCGGGGAGGCGAGAGAGAGGTTAGGAAAGGAAGGGGAGGTGTGTGGAGGGAGGGGAGGAGAGGAGGGATGGAGGGGAAACTGCAAATAACGGAACGGGAAATGAAAGGGATAAAGGAAAATATGGAAAGAAGGGAAGAGGAAGGGAATAGGAAGGGAATAGGAAGGGAAGGAAGAACACATACAAAACAAAATAAAAAAGAAAACAAAAGTAAAAAAAGAAAACAATAAAACGTATCAATTAACACTTTCCTCCCTTTATCCTTCCTTCCATTCCGTCTCTCCAAATTTCTTTCCTTTTCCTTACCTACGCTCTCCCTTTTTCTCTCCACCTCCTTCCAATCTTCTCTGCATAAAAAAATTGCCTCTACCTACCTCTCCCTCATTTCTCCACATTTTCTCTCTCTCCCTCCTTCGCCTTCTCCTCCTTCATCTTCTTTTCCAGCACATCTACCTCTTTATCCATTCTGTAGACCTTTCTTTTCTTTCCACTTCTCCCCTTCCCTCTCTTCTTCCTTTCCCTTATTATTTTACCACTTCTTTCCTTCTACTTAAATCCTGTTGATCTTCTTTCTTCCTTTTTTTCTCTCTACATCCTCACCTTTTTTTTTTTACTATATTCACCTTTGTTTCCCTCAATTTCTTCCTTTCTTCTCTCTCTCTCTCTCTCTCTCTCTCTCTCTCTCTCTCTCTCTCTCTCTCTCTCTCTCTCTCTCTCTCTCTCTCTCTCTCTCTCTCTCTCTCTCTCTCTCTCTCTCTCTCTCTCTCTCTCTCTCTCGATCAATGTCTCGACAGACAAATAGGATGATGCTGAGAATGGAAACAGTCATCGGGAGAGAGAGAGAGAGAGAGAGAGAGAGAGAGAGAGAGAGAGAGAGAGAGAGAGAGAGAGAGAGAGAGAGAGAGAGAGAGAGAGAGAGAGAGAGAGAGAGAGAGAGAGAGAGAGAGAGAGAGAGAGAGAGAGAGAGAGAGAGAGAGAGAGAGAGAGAGATATTGGAAGTTCGATTTGTGTTCATCAGTTTGGAGAAGGAAGGAAGGAAGGAAGGCAGGAAGGAATGAAAAGGAAGGAAGGAATGCCGGGATGGAAGGAGGGAAGGAAAATGGGAAGCAAAGAATGAAAGGAAGGAACACTGACGGGAAGAAAGACAGGAAGAAAAAAAATGTGTAGAAGGAAGGAAAGAAGGGAGAGAGGGAAGAAGCAGAGAAATGAAAGAAAAACGAAGGAAGCAAATAAATAAGGTGGAAAATGTTAAATATGTGAAAGGAAAACAAATGAAGATTAAAAAACGAAGACCAATAAGAAGCAAACTAGGAACGAAGGAAGGAAGAAAAATATGGAAGGATGAAAGGAACGAAGAAAAAAATGGAGGGAAGAAAGAAATAGGAGACAGAAGACATGGCAAACAAGGAGGAGGAATACATAGGAATACATAGGAAGAACAGACACCAGAAGACCTATCGGTCTATGGCGAGGGTGTCTGTTTACTACCGCTATAACTAGTAATATACGTGTGGTAAAACAGGACAGAATAGATGAAGGCTCCTCCCCACCCACCTCTCCCTCCGGCAACGTGTCGGCAGGAAATAGTTAAAAGAGAACACCATGTACCTTTAAGGAAGAAAGGGACATGGAAATTTTACTGTAAAGAGAGAAATAAGAGGAAATTACTACCCTTAACTTACACTACTGGTAACCTAAGCTGTGGGGGAAAATGACTTCATTACATATGATCATAAGAACATAGACATACATAGAGACTGGAAGAGGACGAGTGGCCTACACAGGGCAGCCCCAGAATCATCCCCTAATACCCACGATGGGTGAGGTGTAGTTTCAGGGGCACAGGTGGAGGCTTGATCCTCGTTTTACCGGCGGTACTAGGTACGCACCAGTAACCTGTCACCTTACTGCACCCACACCTCGCTCCACCTGTCATGCGGACATTAACTGTTGCTTTACTCTATTGTTGACTTTCTCTACTTGCAATCTAGGTTGTGGGGGAAAATTATATGAATATAGGTTGAGGTCTTGCTCCAATCTGTCTGAAAACATGCGAAAAAGGATCAGTATAATGTTATATCCCTGAAGTAGTGATCCAAAAAAGACTTAAAGCTATTGATACGCTGTGCGCTAACTACTGACGGTGGGAGTCTATTCCAGTGATCGACGACTCTGTTATTGAAAAAAATTCTGCGCAACAATGTGTTACATCGATTTCCCTTTAACTTCATACCGTTACTGCGTGTTCTTGTGTTGGTGTCTCTCTGTAATAGACTATCTGGGTTAATGCTAATTATGAACTTTACATTTCTGCCCGAAATCGTGCCAAATCTATTCTCCGATTAACCAAAAATTCTTTCATTAATAGAAAATGAAAAAACCTTGTCTCTTACTCTTCCCGTGACCTCTGGCATCTAGCCAAAAATATCTCCTCCAACTTCACTTCTTCATCTTTCCCTCCACTCCTCAGTCCTGACGGCAACACTGCCGTCTCATCTATCTCTAAGGCTGAACTCTTCTCTCAAACTTTTTCTAAAAACTCCACTCTGGACGATTCTGGGCATATTCCTCCTACTCATCCCCCCTCTGACTCCTTTATGCCTGTTATAAAGATTCTTCAAAATGATGTTTTCTATGCCCTCTCTGGCCTCAATCCTCAGAAGGCTTATGGACCTGATGGAGTGCCTCCTATTGTCCTTAAAAACTGTGCCTCCGTGCTGTCACCCTGCCTGGTCAAACTCTTTCGCCTCTGCCTGTCAACATTTACCTTTCCTTCTTGCTGGAAGTATGCCTTCATACAGCCTGTGCCTAAGAAGGGTGACCGCTCCAATCCCTCAAACTACCGTCCTATAGCTTTACTTTCTTGTCTATCTAAAGCTTTTGAATCAATCCTTAACCGGAAGATTCAAAAGCACCTTTCCACTTCTGACCTTCTATCTGATCGCCAGTATGGGTTCCACAAGGGGCGTTCTACTGGTGATCTCCTAGCCTTCTTAACTGACTCTTGGTCATCCTCTCTTAGCCGTTTCGGTGAAACTTTTGCTATTGCGCTGGTCATATCAAAAGCTTTTGATAGGGTCTGGCACAAATCTTTGCTTTCCAAACTACCCTCCTACGGTTTCTACCCTTCTCTCTGTACCTTTATCTCCAGTTTCCTTTCTGACCGTTCTATTTCTGCCGTGGTAGACGGTCACTGTTCTTCCCCTAAATCTATTAACAGTGGTGTCCCACAGGGTTCTGTCCTATCTCCCACTCTTTTTCTGTTGTTCATTGATGATCTTCTTTCCAAAACGAACTGTCCTATCCATTCCTACGCCGATGATTCCACTCTGCATTACTCAACTTCTTTTAATAGAAGACCCACCGTACAGGAACTTAACGACTCAAGGGTGGAGGCTGCAGAACGCTTAGCCTCAGACCTTACTATTATTTCCGATTGGGGCAAGAAGAACCTGGTGTCCTTCAACGCCTCAAAAACACAGTTTCTCCACCTATCCACTCGACACAATCTTCCAAACAACTATCCCCTATTCTTTGACAACACCCAGCTATCACCTTCCTCAACACTAAACATCCTCGTTCTATCCTTAACTCAAAATCTCAACTGGAAACTTCATATCTCATCTCTTACTAAATCAGCTTCCTCGAGGCTGGGCGTTCTGTACCGTCTCCGCCAGTTCTTCTCCCCTGCACAGTTGCTGTCCATATACAGGGGCCCTGTCCGCCCTCGTATGGAGTATGCATCTCATGTGTGGGGGGGCTCCATTCACACAGCTCTTCTGGACAGAGTGGAGGCTAAGGCTCTTCGTCTCATCAGCTCTCCTCCTCATACTGATAGTCTTCTACCTCTTAAATTCCGCCGCAATGTTGCCTCTCTTTCTATCTTCTATCGATATTTCCACTCTGACTGCTCTTCTGAACTTGCTAACTGCATGCCTCCCCCCCTCCCGCGGCCCCGCTGCACTCGACTTTCTACTCATGCTCATCCCTATACTGTCCAAACCCCTTATGCACGAGTTAACCAGCATATTCACTCTTTCATCCCTCACGCTGGTAAACTCTGGAACAATCTTCCATCATCTGTATTTCCTCCTGCCTACGACTTGAACTCTTTCAAAAGGAGGGTATCAGGACACCTCTCCTCCCGTATTTGATCTTGCTTTCGGCCACCTCTTTTGTTTCTTTTTTAGGAGCAGCGAGTAGCGGGCTTTTTTTTATTATTGTTTTCTTTTATTGTGTGCCCTTGAGCTGCCTCCTTTGTTGTAAAAAAAAAAAAAAATTGTCGAATCCATTAAGGATTTTGAACACTTCAATTAAGTCCCCTCTTATCCTTTGCTTTTTAGGGAAAACATATCTAAACGCTTTAAACGCTCGTCATATGGCAAGTTTCGGAGCGCTGGAATTTGTTTGGTTGCTCGTCGCTGTATCTTTTTTAGCAAAACTTGATTTTGATATAGTTCGGTGACCAGAACTGAACGGCGTATTTTAGATGTGGTCTTACAAATGCTAAATATAATCTCTTCATAAGTTCGGGTGATTATCATCAAAGTTTCTTGAGATTGATCCCAACATCATATTGGCTTTTTTACTCGCTGCAGAACATTGATCACTCATTTTAAGAGTGCTACTGATAATGACACCAAGATGTTTTTCTTGTTTTACTTTGCTGAGCTCATGTCCTTGAATCTGATATTTAAAGTTAGGATTTTTTTCACCTATGTGCATTACTTTACATTTATCTACGTTAAAACTCATTTGCCATTTTTCGCTCCAGTCGGCAAGTCTTATTAAATCTGATTGAATGTTCTCGCAACTTTGACTGTTCATTACCGTACCTCCTATTTTGGTGTCATCGGCGAATTTGGCTACTTTTGATAGGATATCAGTTTCTAAGTCGTTCACGTAAATTATGAATAGTGTTGGCCCCAGGACCGAACCTTGGGGAACGCCACTGGTGACGGGTTGCCAATCCGATGCTTCACCATTAAGAACTACACGTTGTTCTCTGCTGGTGAGCCAGTCATGAATCCACGCACATAGATGGTCGTTAATACCGTGGGAACGTAGTTTTGAAATATGCCTAACGTGAGGAACTTTATCAAACGCTTTCTGAAAATCTAAGTAAATTACGTCATATGGGCTTCGGGTGTCCCAACATTTATAAACATCGTTGAAAAAGGTTAATAGGTTGGTAAGGCAAGACCGATAACTATGAAATCCATGCTGACTATCAGTTATCAATTCATTTGTTTCAAGGAAAGTGATCATTTTATCCCTGGTTATTTTTTCGAATAGTTTAATTAGGACAGACGTAAGGCTGATAGGACGATAATTACTGGCTTGTTTTTTTGTCTCCGTTTTTAAAAGATCGGGGTAATATTGGCCTTTTTCCACTCGAGAGGCACACTGGCCTGTGCTAATGACTTGTTGAATATTAATGTTATGGGTAATTCTAGCTGTTGACTACATTCTCTTAACACGCGAGGAGATAGATTATCGGGGCCCGGAGATTTATTAGGATCTATTTTCTGCAGGTACGCACGCACCTCGCTGATATCAGTTTCGGTTAATGCAAGCTTATGTTCTTCAGGGCCTTGAAAAATTTTCTTCGGGGCTGGAGTTGATGTCATGTTCTCTTTTGTAAATACGCTACTAAAGGTTGAGTTTAGGACCGACGCCATGCCTTTATCATCACTAATCGTATTGCCACTTAATAGTAGTGGGCCGATATTATTTTTAACATTTTTCTTGTTTCTTATGTAACTGAAAAATAACTTTGGATTTTTCTTGGCATCAAGACACACACACACTTGATGGAGGAGGAGGCGGAGGAGGAGGAGGAGGAGGAGGAGGAGTAAAACGCGTCCCCATTAGTTAGTGTTCTCCTTTCTCTTCATTCGCTTCCTCCCTTCCTCTCTACCTCCCTTCCTCTCTACCTCCCTCCCTCCCTGTCTTTCCGCCTCCCTTCAACGACATTCTCTCTCTCTCTCTCTCTCTCTCTCTCTCTCTCTCTCTCTCTCTCTCTCTCTCTCTCTCTCTCTCTCTCTCTCTCTCTCTCTCTCTCTCTCTCTCTCTCTCTCTCTCTCTCTCTCTCTCTCTCTCTCTCTCTCTCTCTCTCTCTCTCTCTCAATGACGACACACACACACACACACTCATTCTATGTCTTTCTTTACCTTTAACGGGCTATCTCTTTTCACGACTCCTCCTCCGCCTTCCTGCAGAGGTGGTTAGCGCAGAGACCATCAACTCCTTCAAGAAACGCATTGATCGCCCCTTTGCTGCATCGAGAGTGATCTGAACGTCCCCAAGAGTAGATACACAAGTGCTTTAATCCTTCCCTGCAAGCCACTCCTATGGCAAACGGATTGATTAAATCACTGAACGCAGGCAGCCTAGTATGGAGCCAACAGGCTTTCTGCTGCCTGCTAGTAATGTTTCCATGTTTCCTCCTCTTCATCCTCCTTATATTTATTTCTCACAGGCACAATATTACACAAAGTCACCATTCCTTTAGTGCACACGAAGAAGGTGTGCTTAGATGGTAATGGAGGACTGAGACAGGAGATAAGAAGAGGTGGAGGAGAAGAGCACGAGGAGGAGAAGGAGGAGAAGGAGGAGGAGGAGGAGGAAGAGGAAGAGGAAGAGTGAGAGAAGGATGAAGAGAGGAAACATGGAAACATGGAAACGCAGGCAACAGAAAGCCTATTGGCTCATTTCGAGGTTGCCCGCTTTGGTGATTTAATCTGCTCGACAGCCTGGGGCCTGGGGAGCAGATGAAAGCACCTCGACATTGAGGAGCAGATGAAAGCACCTCGACATTGAGGAGCAGATGAAAGCACCTCGATATTGAGGAGCAGATGAAAGCAACTCAATATTCAGTTTACTCCCGACGCAGCGAAGTGACGGTCGATTCTATATTTGAAGGAGTTGATAGTATTCGCATTTACTACTTCTGAAGGAAGATTGTTCCAGTGACGGATGACTCGGTTTGAAAAGAAACTCCTTCCGATGTCTGTGTTACATCGACTAGACTGAATGGGTAAACCGTTATTTCTAGTTCTTAGGTTGGTTTGCAATTCAAAGAAATTGGAGTAATCGACGTTATTGAATTTTTTCAGATACTTGAAGACTTGAATCATATCTCCTCGTAGGCGTCTTTTCTCTAATGTAAAGAGATTGAGTCGCTTGAGTCGTTCCTCGTACGGTTGAGCCCTTAAGGTTGGTATTATTTTCGTGGCGCGTCGTTGAATCCTTTCCAGTAAATCAATGTCCTTTCTGTAATTAGGAGACCAGAACTGTACTGCATACTCGAGGTGCGGTCTTACCATGGAATTATACAAGGATAGCATCACGTCTGGCGTTTTACACTCGAAGTTCCTCGCTATGAACCCGAGCATAGTGTTGGCTTTGTTGTATGCTTTTTTACAGTGATTCGCGTGTTTCAGGTCACTGCTGATAGTGACTCCAAGATCCTTTTCCTCCTGCATCGCTTGCAGAGGTCTCCCATTCATGATGTATGTGTGGTTACTATTTCTGGACCCAATGTGCATGACTTTGCATTTGTCAACATTAAAGGACATTTGCCATTTTTCCGACCATTCGATAATGTGATTGAGGTCTTTCTGAATGATTTCGCAGTCGGTCTTTGTGAGGGCCTTTCCCCCCACCTTAGTGTCATCAGCAAATTTCGATATTGTGGATTTCAGTCCTGATTCTAGGTCACTGATATATATGATAAAGAGGATTGGTACCAACACTGACCCTTGAGGCACTCCACTAGTGACTGGAAGCCAATCGAAAGGCTGTCCGTTGAGTAGTACTAGCTGTTTTCTGTCGGTGAGCCAATCTCTTATCCACGCGATCAGATTGGCTCCGATGCCCGCCGAGTGCAGTTTCTTGAGGAGTCGCTCGTGCGGTACTTTGTCGAAGGCTTTCTGAAGGTCCAGGTATATAACATCACTGGGGATGTGGGCATCCCAGTTCTTATATATACCTTGGAAGAAGTTTAATAAATTCGCTAGGCAGGAGCGCTTGTTTCTGAAGCCATGCTGGGTGTCGGAGATTATATTATTGTTTTCTAGAAACTTACAAGTTTATCTCTAATAATCTTTTCGAGTATTTTTCCTGCCACTGATGTCAAACTTATGGGCCTGTAGTTTAATGCAACGCTTTTGTCTCCTTTTTTGAAAATCGGTGTTACGTTCGCCATTTTCCAGTCTTCCGGGACCTTGTTTAGATGAACTGACCAGTTGAATATGTTAGTGAGTGGTTGAAGTATTTGTTGTTTAAGCTCTTTTAATAACCGCGGGGACAAATTGTCGGGTCCCGTTGACTTGTTCGTGTCGAGTTTGTCCAAGTACTTTTTTACTTCTTGGTCGCATATTGAGTCAATTTCCAGCGGCGTGATCTCACTCGGCGGGGCAGGACCCTCGGGAATGGTTTCGATGTCCTCGACTGTGAATACGGATGCGAAGTTACTATTGAGGATTCTGGCCATCTGTTCACTGTCCTGAGTTACAGATCCAGTCTCGTCTGTCAGGGGACCAATATTGGATTTTACTTTCTTTTTCAATCTTATGTACGTGAAGAATTTCTTGGAGTTAGTTTCGATTTCGCGCTCTATTTGCTTTTCATAGTTGCGTTTGCTACTCCGAATAAGGCTGCGACAAGCTCTGAGGCTGTTGTGGTACTGTGTGCTGCCTTTGGCCGTAGCATTCCCTTTCATCAAATTATAATTCCTTTTTTTTAAGTTTACTGCCCTTTTTATTTCTCTGGTCATCCACGGTGGATCTACGGCCCCATTTACTCGCCTGGAAGGAAGGAAGGAAGGAAGGAAGGGAGGGAGGCATTGAAGAAGGAAGGAAGGAAGGAAGGAAGAAAGGAAGGAAGGTAGGGAGGAAGGGAGAGAGGAAGAACAGAATGAAAGAGAAAAATAAATGAATGAAGGAATGAAGGAATCAAGAAAAACTGATACAAGAAAAAAACGAGTGAATGAATGAATGAAGGAAGGAATCAAGAAAAAATGATAAAAGAAAAGAAACAAGTGAATGAATGAATGAAGGATGGAAGGAAGGAAGAACAAAAAAGAAGTGTAAGAAGGAAATGGGAGATGAAGGACGGATATGGAGGATAAAATATACAGAGATAGATAGATAAGTAAACAGAGCAGAAATAGAAGCAAAATAGACAAGGGAATGTAACTGTCTGAAGGGAAATCAAACACCGAAGAAAGAAGAAGAAGAAGAAAGAGGAAGGGAAGGGAGAGAAGGAAGACAGCGAGAGGGGAAGAGAGGAAAAGGGAAGGGTGATGAAGAGGGGAAGAGAGAGGGAGAGAGAACGTGAGCAAGAGGGTGATACTGTGATGGCTAAACAAGGGGAAGGGAATTAAGAAAAGGAGGGAAGGAAGGAGGGAAGGAGGAGGATGAGACAACGATGCAAAGGAGAGAACAGAGAGAGAGAGAGGGTGGATAAACAAGATAAACAGGACAACGGAAGAAAATGTACAAGGAAAGCTCTGATAAAAATGAAGAAGAGGATAATGAAAAGCTAATCTCTGCGAGGCAAACATGATAAAGGAAAACGTTTTGATAGAAGATAAGAGAGGAGGGACGCTGAAATAGATTGGAAGTTAAGGAAAAGAAGTAAAGAGGAAAATAAGGAAAAATTGATTAGTGTGAGGATTACAGTGCACGGAGGAGGAGGAGGAGTACAAAGAAGTACAATGGAAAAGCAAACAGCAACAGACCTCTTGGTCCTAACTAGGCTGTTTGTTGTTGCTACCATGTACTCTAATCTACGAGTCAGAGACAGGACAGCAAAGGCGAAGGCTCCTCCCCTCCCACCAGTCTCTCCAGCCGAGGCTAGCACGAAAAGAAAGAATACATGTAGTATAGAAAAAACACAATAGTATAGAAAAACTACAATTAGTATAGAAAAACTACAATAAGGAGGAGGAGGAGGAGGAGGAGGAGAAGAAACATTGAAACATAACAAGAATAAAGAAAGAGAAGAGGCTTACGATACGGAAAGAAGATAAAGCGATGGTCTTCTAGACAAAAGAATGAGAAGAGAGAAAAAATACATGATGATGTTGGTGAAGATAGCAGAAAAAAAGAGTAAATATGAAACGACAGTAACAACAAACAAATGAAACAAAGTATATAATCAATAAACAAGAATGAAAGGAAACGAAGAGAGAAAAAATAAAAAAAATAGTTGGTAAACAAACCGAATAATCTACTAACTATTTGACTGACAGAATGACCTACTGGCAGACTGACTGACTAACTATATGACAAACTGATAATGCCCATGACTCTGTGACTGACTGACTAGCTGCTGGACAGACAAACTAATATACTAATGGAATGACTGATTGACTGACGGATTGACTGAATATTAGCGGACTTATATTGTCTGCCTTTGAGACTGACTAACTATATGACGGACTGATAAACTAAACCAACTCAAAAACATATTCTCCTTTCTTTGTTTCCAAAACGTTGATTCCTTTGTCGATAAAAAACACGTCGCAATAACTCGTTATCCTTTCTTTGTTCTCAAAAAGTCGATTCCTTTGTCGATAAAACTAAGACATCGCAACAACTCATTTTCCTTCCTTTAAAGGTCAGTATCCCACCCCGACATTTACGTCAGGGTCAGCATCCCACCCCAACATTCAAGCTGGGGTCAGCATCCCACCCCATTTTTCAAGCTGGGGTCAGCATCCCACCCCGACAGTTAAGTCAGGGTCATCATCCCACCCCGACAATTAAGTCAGGGTCAGCATCCCACCCCGACAGTTAAGTCAGGGCCAGCATCCCACCCCGACAGTTAAGTCAGGGTCAGCATCCCATAGAGAGCCGAAAATGTTGAGTATGACTTTTTCCTTTTTATGATGTTGTGTTTCTATCGTATTCTTTTTGCTGGTGTTCTTTTTTCTGTATTTTCCTCATGCTGGTTTTCTCTTTCTTCTTTTTCCTTTTTCTGGTGTTGTTTCTACTGTATATCGGCTTTTCTTGGTGCCGTATCCTGCTACAGACGAATCTCCTTCACCCCAGAAAAGCCTCGCCCGTACCAACATACCACACCAAAGTCCTTTATCCTAGCTGTTTGCTTTGCTAGTGTTGTGTTTTGTATCTGATTTCTTTTTTCTGGCATTCCTTTTCTGTATTATCCTGTCTCCGGTGTTATTTTTCTTTGTTTGCCGTGTGACAGTATTGTGTAGAGTATCTACATCGCCTCTACCTGGTGCCGTATCTTGCTACAGCTGAGTCTCCTTCACCCCAGAGAAGGCTCACCCATACCAATACACCACACCAAAGGCCTTCATGCTGGATTTCTGTGTTTTTGTTTTATTTTTTTCCTTTTTCTCATTTGTGCTTCTATCTTATCTATTTCCTGGAATTCCTCTCCTGTATTATCCTATTTCTGATGTTTTTTTTAGTTTATTTTCCTTTTTTTCGGTGTTTTTATTTGTAATATCCCTGTCGTGGAGTTGTTCTGAAATCGCCTTTCCTTGGTGCTGTGTGTTGATACGAATGAACCTCCTTCACCCCAGAAAAGACCCGCCCATACCAACACACAACACCAAACGCACTCCCTTCCCCCCGCCCCTGGACACTCGG
>NW_026111793.1:35000-67500 GCF_024679095.1 Eriocheir sinensis
AAAGGCAACATTGCGGCGGAATTTAAGAGGTAGAAGACTATCAGTATGAGGAGGAGAGCTGATGAGACGAAGAGCTCCACTCTGTCCAGAAGAGCTGTGTGAGTGGAGCCCCCCCACACATGAGATGCATACTCCATACGAGGGCGGACAAGGCCCCTGTATATGGACAGCAACTGTGCAGGGGAGAAGAACTGGCGGAGACGGTACAGAACGCCCAGCCTCGAGGAAGCTGATTTAGTAAGAGATGAGATATGAAGTTTCCAATTGAGATTTTGAGTTAAGGATAGACCGAGAATGTTTAGTGTTGAGGAAGGTGATAGCTGGGTGTTGTCAAAGAATAGGGGATAGTTGTTTGGAAGATTGTGTCGAGTGGATAGGTGGAGAAACTGTGTTTTTGAGGCGTTGAAGGACACCAGGTTCTTCTTGCCCCAATCGGAAATAATAGTAAGGTCTGAGACTAAGCGTTCTGCAGTCTCCAACCTTGAGTCGTTAAGTTCCTGAAGGGTGGGTCTTCTATTAAAAGAAGTTGAATAATGCAGAGAGGAATCATCGGCGTAGGAATTGATAAGACAGTTCGTTTTGGAAAGAAGATCATCAATGAACAACAGAAAAAGAGTGGGAGATAGGACAGAACCCTGTGGGACACCACTGTTAATAGATTTAGGAGAAGAACAGTGACCGTCTACCACGGCAGGCGTCGGGGAACAGTCAAACCGCTGGGAATAAAGTGCAGAAGAGGATAGAAACCATGGGTAGTTTAATAGATTTGTGCAGACCTATCAGCTTTGATATGTCAGCATAATGTAAAGTTCACCAAACGGCTGAAGGATGACAAGGAATCCAGTTAAGAGAAGCTAGAGATCTCAGTAGGGCCTTGGGACATACTGGCGATCGGATAGAAGGTCAGAAATTGAAAATGCGCTGAATGCTACGGTGTGAGATTCAGTTCGCTGAACTAGAACAAGAAAGGTAAAGAAGCAATGGGACCGGTAGTTTGAAGTTGGGCGGTCACCCTTCTTGGGTACAGGCTGTATGAAGGTATGCTTCCAGCAGAAAGAGAAAATTAGATGTTGACGAGCAGAAGGCAAAGAGTTTGACCAGGCAGGGGTGACAGCACGGAGGCACGGTTTTTAGGACAATAGGAAGCGCTCATCAGGTCCTCAAGCCTTCCTGAGGATTGAGGCCAGAAGAGGGCGCAAAGAAAACACATCATTTGAAGAATCTTTATAACAGGCATAAAGGAGTCAGAGGGGGGATGAAGTGGGAGGGAATATGCCCAGAATCGTCAGAGTGGAGTTTTAGAAAAGTTTGAAGGATTCAGCCTTAGAGATAGATGAGACGGCAGTGTTGCCGTCAGGACTGAGAGTGGAGGAAAGATGAAGAAGTGAAGTTGGAGGAGATGTTTTGGCTAGATGCCAGAAGTCACAGGAAGAGTTAGAGAAAGCAAGGTTTTGACATTTTCTATTAATGAAAGAATTTTTGGTTAGTCGGAGAATAGATTTGGCACGATTTCGGGCAGAAATGTAAAGTTCATAATTAGCATTAGTTTGAAGGCTCTGGTACATTTTGTGAGCTGCCTCTCTATCACTGACAGCACGAGAACAAGCGTGATTAAACCAAGGCTTTTTAGCGTGAGGAGTAGAGAAAGAACGTGGAATGTATGCCTCCATTCCAGAGACAATCACCTCTGTGATGCGCTGAGCACACACAAAGGGAACTCTATCCTGGAAACAATAATCATTCCACGGGAAATCGGAAAAGTACATCCTCAGGTCGTCCCACCGAGCTGAAGCAAAATGCCAGAAGCATCGCCTCTTCGGTGGGTCCAGAGGGTGATGCCTCTTCGGTGGGTCCAGAGGGTGTACAGGCGCGATAGGACAGGATGCAGAAATAAGATTGTGATCGGAGGAGCCCAACGGAGTGAGCAGTTTGAGAGAATAAGCAGAAGGGTTTGAGGTAAGGAAGAGGTCTAGAATGTTGGGCCCGTCTCCAAGATGGTCGGGAATACGTGTAGGGTGCTGGACCAACTGCTCTAGGTCGTTGAGGATAGCAAAGTTGTAGGCTTGTTCACCAGGATGGTCAGTGAAAGAGGATGAAAGCCAAAGCTGGTGGTGAACATTGAAATCTCCTAGGATGGAGATATCCGCGAAGGGAAAGTGGGTCAAGATGTGCTCCACTTAAGAATTCACATAGTCAAAGAATTTTACATAGTTGGTAGAGTTAGGTGAGAGATAAACAGCACAGATGTATTTAGTAATAGAATGACAGTGAAGTCTTAACCAGATGGTGGAAAATTCAGAAGAGTCAAGGTCGTGGGCACGAGAGCAAGTGATGTCGTTGCGCACGTAGGCGCAACATCCAGCTTTGGATTGAAATTTAGGATAGAGATAGTAGGAGGGAACAGAGTAGAGATTGCTGTCAGTAGCCTCAGAAACCTGTGTTTCGGTAAGGAAGAGAAGGTGAGGTTTAGAGGAGGAGAGATGATGTTCCACAGAATGAAAATTAGAGCGAAGACCGCGAATGTTGCAGAAATTGAGAAAAAAGAGGTTCGAGGAGTTATCAAGACACCTCTCGGGTCGGCAGAGGAGTCCTCCCTGGGGGAATTTGTGGTCCCCAGGCAGGGACTCGAGCGCCATTTGAAATTTTAATTTTGGGAAAAGGTGTATATGTTGTGAGAATGTAGTGTGGTGTGGATAAAGAGAGGATCTGTCTTTAGAGAGCATGCTGAACTACTCTCCGGTGTTGGTGAGACAATAGGGAAACGGTTAGTGAGGACATGGGAAGGGTCTTTGGAGGGCTTCAGCTCCCTTCTCACCTCCCATATATACCTCACCGGGAGTGGCTTGCGCCCGTTCGGTAGGTGTCTTCCTACCTACTCCAGCCATTATAATAATGATAGGTATTATTATTATTATTATTATTATTATTATTATTATTATTATTATTATTGTTATCATCATCAGCAGCAGCAGCAGCATCATCATCATGTATTTCCTCTCACCATCATGACATCTGCGCCATAAAGATTCATATCGTCCATTAATGTTCACTGTTACGATCCCATGGTCATAAATTTATTGAATTGCGTATTCAAACTTATTTCCAATAACTTATCTTCCCATATCAGTTTATGTATATATTTTTTTTTGTCTATCTATCTATCTCTCTATTTGTGTATTTAGATATCTTTCCGTATATTAGTTTATCTATTTATATTTTTATTCAAGTGCACGCCACTGTCTCTATGGCAATATTTCATCATTTATACATGTGTTTAATTATTAACTTGTCAACCTAAATATTTATACAATCTCTCTCTCTCTCTCTCTCTCTCTCTCTCTCTCTCTCTCTCTCTCTCTCTCTCTCTCTCTCTCTCTCTCTCTCTCTCTCTCTCTCTCTCTCTCTCTCTCTCTCTCTCTCTCTCTCTCTCTCTCTCTCTCTCTCTCTCTCTCTCTCTCTCTCTCTCTCTCTCTCTCTCTCTCTCTCTCTCTCTCTCTCTCTCTCTCTCTCTCTCTCGTTGATACCCTGGAGGATAAATATTTTCCTCCAGCAAATCTCTTTCCACTCCTGAACTCTCTCTTGCCTATTTTGAATAAAGCAAATATGATGCGTTTGTTTACTCTCTCTCTCTCTCTCTCTCTCTCTCTCTCTCTCTCTCTCTCTCTCTCTCTCTCTCTCTCTCTCTCTCTCTCTCTCTCTCTCTCTCTCTCGCTCTCTCTGTCTGTCTCTCTCTCTCTCTCTCTCTCTCTCTCTCTCTCTCTCTCTCTCTCTCTCTCTCTCTCTCTCTCTCTCTCTCTCTCTCTCTCTCTCTCTCTCTCTCTCTCTCTCTCTCTCTCTCTCTCTCTCTCTCTCTCTCTCTCTCTCTCTCCTTTATCATCCTTCCATCATTTCATTTCCACCCTCTTTACTCCCTGCTTTATTGGTTCTCTCATAACCGTTCCCTTCCCTTCGCTTTCCCTCTTCATTCATCAATCGTCTATTCATTGTTGTATCAGTTCAATTATTCATCAGGTTATCTATACGTTCAGATCGCTTTGTTATTACCAGAAGTGGCACTGAAACTCACACCCAGGAGCTTTCCAACACTAAATGAGTGATATGTAACTAAGTTATTATAAGCTTACAATCGTTATTATTAAGGTTATTATTACTATTATTTTTATCGTTATTATTGTCCTTGTTATAGATTGCGTTCCTCGCTTTTCACCCTGTGCCTGATAAAAAGTTAGGAGGGCACACCATTGTAATTAGATGATTCGAGGGTGGGATAGATTATTATTAGCATTGTCGTTCATTACTCCCATTATGATTATTACACTACTGTTAATATTTGTGGTCCTGCCCTACTTTTCCAGCCGATCGTTTGTATTTCTGCAGCATGGTTTAATTATTACTGCTACTACTACGCTTACTACAAGGGTTACTTTTTCTTAAACTTTAACACTATCATTATTAACAGAAACTACATGCTCGTTATCATTCCTAACAGTACTATGTTCACAGCACGCCATCTATCGGAAACAATGACACTATTCACCATTCTAACACGCAACCATCGCGATCCCACTAATCACAAATTTTACAAACACCAAAATCACCAACATTATTTATCTTGTTCAAAATATCCACCTACCACCATTGCCGCCTCCACCACCACAGCCACCTCAACCACCACAGCATCCCTCACCATCACTGGTATCTCACCACCACCAATCCCTCACCATCGCATCCTTCACCACCACTCTCACCATCACCAGCACCATCAATTTTCCGTCAACACCATCACCACCACTATCCGCTTCCCGTGTCACCTCAAGGCTGGACACGACATGAAACAATGGATCGCGAATTGGTTGAGCAACAGACAACAAAGAGTTGTGATTGACGGATTTAACTCAAAGTGGGCGCCGGTCACTAGTGACGTCCCTCAGGGCTCGGTTCTTGGGCCAGTGCTCTTCATTATTTACATCAACGACGTGGATGTTGGACTCAATAATCGCAATAGTAAATTTGCAGACGACACAAAGGTTGGTAACTCGGTTCTCACTGACGAAGACAGGCAAAGCCTCCAAGAGGATTTGCACAAAATTTCAGCTTGGTCGGATAAATGTGAGATGCCCTTTAACGTAGACAAGTGCCAGGTTCTTCAAGTTGGAACAAAAAATAAGAAGTTCGGTTACGAAATGCGCGGCGTTAAACTCACAAGCGTTCAATGCGTTAAGGACCTGGGGGTCAAAATCGCGTCAAACCTCAAATTCTCACGTCAATGCATCGATGCAGCAAATAAAGCGAACAGAATGTTGGGCTTCATTAAAATAAACTTTTTATTCAAGAATAAAGATGTAATACTTCCGCTCTACAATAGTTTAGTCAGACCCCACTTGGAATATGCGGTACAGTTTTGGTCTCCCCACCATGCAAAGGACATTGCTAAACTAGAAGGTGTTCAGCGTCGAGCAACAAAAATGATCCCTTCCTTGCGCAACAAATCCTACGAAGAAAGGCTTTCCACCCTTAACATGTTCTCTCTTGAGAAACGTCGCCTCCGAGGAAAACTGATCAAATGTTTTAAAATACTTAATGGTTTCACGAATGTAGACAGAACAAAATTGTTTATGATCGATGACACTTTGCGAACGAGGAACAATGGCATAAAACTCAATTGTAGACAAGTAAATTCAGACTGCACCAAATTTTTCTTCACCAACGTTGTAGTGCGAGAATGGAATAAGCTCCCACCGTCAGTGGTCCAGTGTAACACGATTGACTCCTTCAAAAACAAGCTCGTCCGTCACTTCCTTCAACTTAATATTAACTAGAGTAGAAAAGCAACGTTTTGGAGCCATCTGATTAATGTAAAATCACTTAGGTTAAGGACAGACCACCTAGTCTGGACCATGAGGTCTGTGTGGTCTGATTTTCTATGTAAATCTCCCTCCTCCTCATTTATTTGTTTGATTTAGTCTTTATTTTTATTTTGTTTAGGACACCATTAGGTCTTGATATTCCTTTGTAACTATTTGAGATTATAATTTCTGACGCTTTCTTTAATGCCAGTGATGACCCTTTTTTTACTCTATCCTCCTTACGGACTTCTCTTTCCGTGTTCTTTATCATAAGGTTCAACTCTTTCTCATATTGTTGCCTTAAAATTCACGATTATTTCCTTACGTGACCATAAATCTTTAGGCAACATTTATAACATCATGAATATTCAGTGTGTAAGCTGTAAGGCAGCCTCTTTATGAATGGCTTCAGTATCACCATGGAGTAAACCGTGCACGAAAAAAAGCATCGCATCGTATATGGAAATTAGCCAAACACACAACTTTTCACTAAATCTTAAAAAAATAGCAAATGACCTTAATAGGAAAAAAGGAAAACGAAGACAAAGAAGACGCTCCCAAAACAAAGTATCAAAGCCTAATGGTTTTTCACTGCACCTTGAAGGAAGCATCCCATCCCCCTGATAATTTTTCTCTACATTTTAACAAAAATAAATACACTATCACATTTTAACAGTTTTCACCATAAGAAAACAAGAAAGAAAGAAAGACACAAGTTCGTCAATGAATACCAACGCGTTGACACTAAACAAACCACATCTTATTATCTCGATATTCACTCTATCTATTATGCATATATATCTTATCTTATCCATATTTGTCTTAATACCTCCATATATATCAGCACCCCTTAACCCCCTTCCCGCCACCGCCGCACGCCGCCTCTTCACCTTCCCAACACTCGCCAGACATCGCGCGACAGCCTTCCCGCGCGGCGTCTCGTCTCGCAGTCAAGTTTTACTCTATTCGGCGCCCGCGGTGTTTGATGTCAGGCAATAAACCTCCTGAATATGTAGGTTTTCATCTCCAACACACACACATGGCGGCGCTACCTCACACACACACACACACACACACACACACACACACACACACACACACACACACACACACACACACACACACACACACACACACACACACACACACACACACACACACACACACACACACACACTTTGGTCCAGTCTGGCAGTAATTTATGAGCTTATTCATTTCATGTCTCCCTGTTTTATTCACTTTAATAATTCTGCGCGTCAGCCTGGCGCTGAGACACACCCGCCGCGTTGATAGCCTTGTCAACGCGTCTCAGCGGGGCGCCAAAGAGTGTGGCCCTCTGAATGAGTTAGCATGGTGCTCCAAAGAATATTATGATGCTAAAAGGATCCTCAGAAAGATATTATCAGAGCTTCTTCCACTGAAAATAATACTAAAAAATGAAATTGAATTTATAAGGACTGAAATTTAGATGAAAAATTTTGCTTACAAGTTTTGGATCGTAAATAATATGCCTTTTACTACGACTACTTCTTCCACTACTACTACTACTACTACTACTGCTATTTCCTCCACTGCTGCTACTACTACTACTTCCACTGCTACTGCTACTACTACTACTGCTACTACTACTACTACTACTACTACTACTACTACTACTGTACCACTACTGCTACTACTACTGCTTCTACTACAATACTTCTACAACTATTATTATTTTAAGTAGTACCACTTCCTATCCGCGACTACACTCCAAATCATTTCGTAGTGGTTGTAATACTGGGCCTATAATTACTCGGTACTTTTTTATCTCCTTTCTTAAAAATCGGTGTCACGTTAGCCTTTTTCCAATCTGAAGGGACGATGCCTTGTCGCAAGGACATATTGAATACGGTTGTGAGGGAGGAGAGTATTTCGCTCTTTGTTTCTTTCAGCAGAGTTGGATATACTTTGTCAGGTCCAGGACTTTTATTTGTTTTAAGTGATTTGAGGGCTTTAAGGACTTCATCGGGTTTTATTTCAAAGTTAGACAATGCATGCTCGGGATTTACATTAGTACTGGTGTTGATGGTGGTGGCGGGAGGACTGTTATTATTAAACACCGAGGAAAAGTAATTGTTTAATAGGTTTGCAACGTGTTGGCTGTCAGTCACTAGTGCACCGTCGCTGTTTGTTAAAGGTCCAATTCCACTTCTGATCGCCTTTCTGTTGTTTATGTAACTGAAGAAGGATTTAGGATTATTTTTACAGTTGGCTGCAATATTTTCTTCATATCTACGCTTTGCCTGACGCACTAATCTGTTAACTCGTCGCCTGGCATCATTGTAAAGTCTAATGTTTTCGGGCGTGCTTTGCTCTTTCTTTAACCTGTAAGACAATTTTCTCTCCTTCACTGAGTGTTTAATTTCGCTATTAAACCAAGGTGGACTTTTATTAGTGTTAATTCGCTTCTCGCACAAGGGGACAAATGTGTCCTGCTGAGTGAGTAAGTGATTTTTATAGCTTAGCCAGGCGTCCTCTACATTGCCGTCATCTGATAGTTGCATATCTATTAGTTTTCGTCGGATTTCTACGAAGTTGGCTCTTTTGAAATTGGGCACCTTTACTTTATTTTCAGTCACCGATGTTTGAGCTCTAATGTCAACGCGCACTAGTTTATGATCGCAGGAACCGAGGTGCTCTCCTACCGTGACATTACTGACTAGGTTATCTTGGGTCGCTATATGCGGGGTGTTGTCGATCAAGACTGACCCCGTTCCTAAAATGTTCTAGGTTGGGGCCCAACGGGACGCTAAATTAGCAATGTGTGAACCCAGTAAGATCTTCGCATGGGAATAGGATATCATAAAATCGATCCTCCATAAATGTTACATCCTCATGATCATTCTTTGTTCGTATCTAAGATCAACCGTATTGCCTTATCAGTTATCTTCGAGCTTTTTACCATTTTGATCGTCTCTATAACTTTAATCCTTCCTTTCCCCACCGCTGCGTGCCCTTGATCTCCGTTCCTTTCCCCCAGAAGAGGCTCCAGCCGAGCTCCAAAACGACCCTCAGCCGAGCCTAGCTCCCAAGTCCATCCAAGGAACGCCAGGCCTCCCGCTGCTCCTGCTGGGGCTTCACCATCTGCTGGGACGAGAGGGGGCAAGAACCTGGTGCCTCTGGGTATTTCTAGCGGCGTGTCTAGTGCTCCCCAACGCCATCAGGGGGACGAGTGGCCTTCAGGACGCCTCTCAGACTAGTAAAGAAGCCAAGACATTGTTGAAAGTCGCCGCGAGGGATGAAAACAGAGTCCTTGATGTCACGCTCTTAAGAAAACAGGAGTTGAAAGGTGGTTTGAGAATACTCTTTGGGTCCTATACTCCCTCCTCTTCCTTTGAATCCTTCACTTCCTTATCCTCTTCCTGCTTCGTCTCCTATACCCCATCCTTTTCCAGCTTATCGCTGAAATCCTACACCACCACCTCCTCCTCCTCCTCCTCCTCCTCCTCCTCCTCCTCCTCCTCCTCCTCCTATTCCTCCTCCCGAAGGCACCACCATCGCCCACTCAGTGTTCCGACGTCCACGTACTTTGATCTATCCTCCTCCTCCTCCTCCTCCTCCTCCCCTTCCCTCACCCACGCTTCCTGCACTTCCCCCGCTCACGTCTTCCGCTCTCAGCTCTAACCCACGGCGGGGCGTGTGGGAAGCGAGGCGCGGAGGACGTAGCGGCGCGGGAGTGTCTTTTTGTGTTGGTTGTTTGCGGTGGTGTGTTGGTGCCGGTGTGTTGCGGGGCGTGAAGGTGTGTGTTGTCCCTCCTCCCTCATGCATGTGTAAAAATGTGTTGCTCTTTCCTGCTCTCTCGATCACGCCACACACACACACACACGCACACACACACACACCATATACGGACAATGTACATATAATTGTAAGGTCGTGTGTACAGTGTATTCATCAGTGTGTACCTTTCCACTCCATCACCCAGTCACGGGAATACATAAACGTTCATGCATAAACGCTCATACATACATACATACATACAATCATACGTAAATTCACTCGCCAGGCAGAGTAAAATAGAGAGGGAGAGAGAGAATGGAAATTCACGTAAACTGGATGTGTATTTTTTTTTTTACGTAAACATACACTTTATAATTAGACTCAGACCACACGTGTTTTTTTCACTTGCCGCTCTAAAGGTGTGGAAAAAAATGAAAGTAAACAAGAGATTTTAAATACAAATGATAAAACTGAATGTCAAGAAACGTTAATGATAAAAAAATTGGAAGTGTAAGATGCCAACAAGGAAAAAAAAGTGAGAACGAGGAAGAAAAGGTGATTGACATAAAAAGTTGGAGAGAGAAAATAAATGGAAACAGATGAAAGATTGAAAAGATGCATCAGGGAAAACAAACTCAAAGTGTGGAAGGAAAAATATACAAAATAAAGAATAAAATAAAAATAGGTGATTGATGATACAGGTTGATGAGAAAAAAAAAGAGATGGAAGAAGGAAAATGAGATAGAAAAGGTTAATATGAAAAATAGTTAGATGATGGAAAAGGAGGACAAGTGAAGAGAGAAAAAGGTGAAAAACTTCAGAGAAAAACGGGAAAGGAAACGGAAATGACGCAAATCTAAATTAGAATACCAAAAAAAGGAAGAAAAAAAAAGGGAGAGACACTCAACAGGGGAGAAATGTGCAGGTATGAAATTAAAGTGCAAATGTGATCAATTATTTTTGGTTTTGTGGAAATAGGATAAAGATGCAAACAGTGGAAAGGAATATTGGAACGCATGAAAAGAAAGATTAAAAAAAATATATAAGAACGTAAACAGCCAATGAGAAGAAAAGAGGAAGAAATTATTGATGTTGAAACTCGTGAAAGATTGGAAAAGATCGAAACTGTAAAAGACTTAGACTCATGAAAAGGAAGATGTAAAAGATAACTACCCAACGAACGTGAACAAATTATATGAGCAAATAATGGAGAAATTTCAGGGGACAAAAGGACTATAAAGTTCATCTGTTACTGTAACCAATGGGTCTTACCTTAGTGGAAGTGAAATAGAGCTCAATAATTTAATGAAGAATTTGAAGCAAAGAAAAAAAGAAATTCTGAAAATTCTCAAGATAAAAACCTGTAATAGAAAAGACTGAAACAAGTAAAAAAGAAAGAGGAAAAGAATATCAGGAGGGACTTAACAAAAACGTTAGAGAAGAAAAAATAAATATTCTCGAGGAAGGATGTGGAGTTATTGAATTAGAAATATGATAAAAGTTTTTCGGCTTTGTGGAAATGTGAGAGATGAAAAAGAAGGACTGAAACTCACGCAGGAAAAGAACACATATGAAATTAAACTGTGAGGACGATCAATGACTCGCTCTCTGGCTTGTGGAGATGCAACAGAGATGAGAAGAAAAGAATGTAATTGTTAGCTCAAGAATGAGAGAAATACAAAAAGATAAATAAAATAAATGAGTAAAGGAGGACTGACACTCGCGGAAAAAAAAAAAAACTTATGGAATTAAACTAATATGACGATCAGTGACTCACCCTCTGGTTCGTGGAAATGAGAAACTAAAAAGAAATAAAAACGGTAAGATAACAACGATAAAAAGGAAAGATAAGAAGAAAAAAAAGGAAAAGATAAAAGTTCAGACAAAGATAAATTATTAGTTCAAGAAGGTTGTTAAATCCCTTGCTCTCGATTACGCTAGGAATTAGTGTTATCAATGAAACAAATAAAATAAGAGAAAGAAGATTGATTAAATGCTTCGTAAATTAAACTTCGACGCTGTAACCAATTAGAGACACGAGAACGATTAGGAAATAACAAAAGTAAATTAGCAAATGAACGAGTTATTGTTGGCAATAATTAATTTTCTATCAATTAAGTGATTTCTGTTGAAGGTAAAAAGTGAAAGAAAATGAGATACAATAAAATTTCTGAGCGTTTGATATTCTCTCTCTCTCTCTCTCTCTCTCTCTCTCTCTCTCTCTCTCTCTCTCTCTCTCTCTCTCTCTCTCTCTCTCTCTCTCTCTCTCTCTCTCTCTCTCTCTCTCTCTCTCTCTCTCTCTCTCTCTCTCTCTCTCTCTCTCTCTCTCTCTCTCTCTCTCTCTCTCTCTCTCTCTCTCTCTCTGTGGTGACGAACACTGAAGCGAGGCAAATAAAGAATATTCACGCAAGTTGAAGGAAAGATACGGTGAAGGAGTGAAGGGAAAAATGGATCAAGAAAATAAGAGGATGGGAAGGAAGTTGTTAAGGCGTTGCTGAGATGGACATCCGACGGCCGTGGTTTACTGCCGACGGGTGACAGATGTCGGGGAGGGCGCCGAGTGTTTTGAAATATCCAAAACTGTCGGCGTGTGGCCTGACGTCGGGAGGCGTCGGGAGTCAAGATCGTGAATGTGTAACACTGGCCTTGGTTGTCTTTGGTGCATGTGTTCCTCATAACAGATTATACCACACAGTGTTTGGCTGGTGTGTGTTGAGGCTTTGCTCCCTTTTTCCTTACTATGCAAGGAAGAGAAGTTGCTGCTCGCCATCAGTATCAATCCTGTTGGTCAAAGGCAAGAAGAACACAGTGATGATTAAAAGAAAACTGTTTCCCGGTGCTTTCCTGAAGTCATGACCATTTTCACTTCATTTCAAGGTGCTGCCTTTGGCCCCTTATCTGGTGTTCACTGTGTAATGGTTTGTTCTCCAGGAACAGCTGCATTGCATGTATGTACAAACAGGAAGATGGGATAATTAACAAAATTAGAGTACATAAGAATAACGGAAAATGTTGAATAACTTTCAAGGGCTTTTATAGTTTGGGTTCTATATACTAAAACTTCTGGGAGGCTGTGAAATTATAAGCTTCAACAGGTTATAATATGTGTGTACTGTTTTAGGTCCCCAAACTGTGTGTGGAGGAAAATATCAACGGCATCCCGAGTAACGACAGCAGCACCCAGCCGGTGGCCACACAAGCTGCACGCAAGATGCTCTCAGGCCGCCCCTAGATGCCACCCCGGATGCCGGCCTGGTGCACCCCCTTGTACGCCTCCTGGAGAGGGCAGACAAGTGAGTGTGGGCTGAGTGCTGTAACCAGAGGCCAGGGTTCAGGATGTCTATTTATCCTCTTTATAAATTAAACTTTCAAGAGAGGAATATCAAGGCTTCTCAAACTGAAACTGATCATTCTTTTGACATGTATTAAGGCCATAGGAGCAGCAGTTGTGTTCACTTATTAATTTGTTTTGCTCTTCAGCTGCCTCCTTTAGTTTATAAGTAAACTGAATTCCTATTGTGCCAATGTGAAGTAAGGAAAATGTTCTAGATACGAATGCCAAATTGTTTGTATAAACTGGCGACCATTACTGTTACGTGTAGGATTACTTCACGACGAACTTGTGCACCTGCGCGTCATCTGATCATTTCTGATGGCTGACAAGCGCCCTGCCGAAGCCCCTCCCTGCACGTTCTACACTGTTCCATCTGTCCAATTCAGAAATAATAGCAAGGTTAAGCATTCTGTGGCATCCAGCCCTGAGTTGTATCGTTCCTGCTGTGAGGGTCTCGGGTTGAAAAACGTGGAGGGAAAAGAAAGTCCTAAGATGAAAAGAAGGAGGTAGAAAAGGGTGTCGCTTCTTGACAGAATCTTTGTTTTTACGTTGTATGAACAAGTGTTTTTAGTTTGAAGTTTGTTCCTCCATGTAATCCACGGTGTTTGCCTCCCTAACAGCCTCGGGTGCTGTCGTGTCGTTCGTCAAGCTGCTCCGCTCGCCGCACACCAACGTGGCATGCAGAGCAAGCCGTGTGGGCGCCGGGAAACACTGCTGGCGATGGCCCCAAACTCAGAGACTTAGTCATTAAGGCTGGCATTGTACAACCTCTTCTGGAACTAATTAGACCAGACACAGAGGTAAGTTCATGAGGATGATTTCTTACATTTTATAATGGGATGCTCTACCATTCAGTGATGTATTCTTTCTTCACTTCAAAACTCAAGCACAAAGTGGACAGTAAACTAATGCTTATAAGAGAAAGGAAAAATACATTAATCATCAGAACAAATTGTCTTCAGTATCTTCAGTCCTGTAGCATCACTGCATCATAATGAATGTATTGCTGAGTGTAGATACACAGGTCTTTGTTGAGCAGACACGAAAAGGCGGCACCAGGTGGAAGGCCACAGCCACAGACGGCAGGCCAGTGCTGGTACACAATACGGTGATGGAGGCAGTGGTAGTGAACAGGGTTATAACTTGTTGGCTGCTGGAAGGTGTTTGAAGGATGGGTACTTTGAATTATGAGGAACTAATAAAGTAATGTAAAGGCTAGAGTTCTATTCTCAGGTCTGAGGACATGTATCTTAACATGAATTCCTTAGTCATTCATTCATTATTGTCTTAGAAGACACAATAAGACCCAGTGAGGTGATGCCCCACTCGGACCGCTTTCTGCATGCATGTTATTTGTGTGTCATACCAGTGGGAGTGTAAAACTCACCAAAAGTATTGTAGGTTAACATGGCTCATTAATATTCACCCAGCAAAGGGTTATAAATGTGTTCATCTTCTCAGACTGCCGAGATCAACGAGGTTGACCGCCTGGGCCAGATGACTGAGGAGTGCGGCGGACTGGACAAGACTGAGGACTGCAGCACCACGACAACGAGGCCGTGTACGAGAAGGCCCTGGATGGGTATCATCAAGAAGTGTTCCGGCGAGGAGGAGGGCCCGAGGTGAGTAGCGCCACCAGTGGCCCTCTCTCCCTCCGTGATGCAGTGTTTCGGCGCCACACAGACACGCTGCTTTGGCCGGGTAAGTACTTGAGGCTCTGTTCTGTTCTGTACCGTGCTTCTAAAGGCTGCGGCAGGAAGGTTGAGGGCGGACCGCTGCTGTGCGGAGGTAAAGGGTGAAAGGAAAGATTGGTTATAGCGGTAACAGTGGTTGTTGTCGTGCAGAAGATGTTGTAGTAATTTGCCCTGGTGGTTGTGGTGGTAGGAATCGTAGAGTTGTGTTGTTGATGTTAGCTTTTCTGCCAGCCTCGGTCCACACAAGGCTGCATGTACCGAAGATATTTCTACCTCCAAAGATCTCGCCTGTACCCGCCACACCACCGTTGCTGCGTCGCTCCAAGAAAATCCTCCCCAGCCTCCAGGATGCCATACCCGTTGTCCCTGGAACAGCTTGACAGGCCCAGTACCTATAACTTTTTCACCAGCATAACTGAGCCTGTTATCGACGTCTGGTGTCTTAAGACAAAGGGGGGAGGCGAAGAGATGAAAGGGAATAGGGAAAAGAGCATATGAAGGGGCAGTATAAAGGGGAGATTCAGTTAGAGGAAGGTGATAAAGGGTTTAACTTATGTTGTCGAAAGACACTGTTAAAAGAGAGGGGGGGGGGGGGAAGATTGCTCCCTCTTGCACGAGGGAGCACGGGCCTTTGCCAAAGGCGACTCGTAGCAGGGAGCCGACAGACCGACTCTATCGGCGATCAAAATCTAGCCGACCAAGTCGGTCTGTCGACGAGGACTGGCGTGTCTCTGTTAGAAGAGACATTAGCTTAGAGAAGTTATATTAGAAAAGTTATTAGCACGCAGAGGTAATGAATGTTGAAAGCTGAAGAAGGTGAAGAAGAGAAGGAAGGAAAACAAAAATGCGATGGGAGGGAAGGAGAATAAAAGTTCAGACAAAGGACTGGAGGAAAAAACAATAAGAGAAAAAATAAAAATGAGAAAAAATGGACAAAAAGCACGAAGTAATGAAAAAAAAAAAAAAAGGCAAGACGAGATGGCAGGAGACTAATAGTTATGAAAAAGGACTGAAGGAAGAACTATAACTGAGAAGAAAAAGAGCAAAAGAGAAAGGTGAAAGAGGACAAAAAACACGAAATAAAAGAAAACAAAAAGTAACACGAAATAAAAGAGAAAGGCAGAGCTAGCCAGTGAGCCACACGCCCACACCACACGCCCACACCACACGTCAGGACCAGCGAGGGTGTGGAGCATGAACCACAGTGATCCATCACAAACCAGTACGATCCCAAAACCTTCCCTGCTCGATAAACACACTAACTCTGATACACGTGTTTGCCATTACAGTGTCTCCGTACTCTGTGGCTGGCTCTGAGGGAACCTGAAGTGCGTGTTGGGCACTTAAATATTATAGGAGCGCCTCTAAAGCCTTTTTCTGCTCCTTAAGTGCCACCCATGTCGGGAGTTGGAATCTAAATCATGACTGACGGATCCCACGCGTGATTCTGATCCTCGGCACGCGATGACGCCATGAACAGCACTTACTTGTACCCATATCTCGGCCACGATCTTTTGAGTAGTAGTAGTAGTACTAGTAGCAGTCAGGGAAGTAGTAGCAGCAGTGGCAGGCTAAGGGCACGCGATAACGTCATGAACAGCACTTACTTGTACCCATATCTCGGCCACAACCTTTCGAACAGTCGTAGTAATAGCAGTTAGAGGGGCAGTAACAGTAGCAGAAGTAGTAGTAATAATAGTAGTGGTGGTAATTATAGAGAAGCACGAGCATGTGAAGGGCAAGAAAGGTCGCGGCTAGGGGGAGTAATAACGCGCGGGCAGGGCAGGAAAAAGCTCCCCCGCCAGGCCACGTCAGCGATGCCCCGCAGCTGCCGGAGAGTGACATTCCCGCGATGGGCGAGCACCCGCCGCCGCCACCACGCCACCCTACCGCCGCCCTGCCGCCATCCTGCCGCCACCCTGCCATCACCCAGCCGCCGCCCTGCCGCCACCCTGCCATCACCCAGCCGCCGCCCTGCCGCCACCCTGCCGGCACCCAGCCACCACCCTGCCATCAACCTCTCACCCATCCTCCACTCCCTCTTCCACCCCTGCCATCCATCCCTCACTCCATCTCCTATTCTGCCAGATATCGAACTACCAACCTCCCTCCCTCTCCACATCCCCTGCAACCACCCTGCCACTCATCCATCACTCTAATCCACTTCGTCACACAGCGGCCACCTCTTCATCTTCCACCCTGCCAAGCATTCTGGCACCTACCCCCTCTCCACTAGCCTGCTATCACTTCACCCATCCACCCTATCCTCCACATCCCCTACATTCACCCATCCACTCACCCACCCACCCTGTTTTCCACCTTCCATGCCTCTTACTACCCTTCCACCTTTCCACCCACCCTGTCACCTTAGCCACCTCCCCCTGTGACCCTTCCACCTTTTAACCCTTCCACCAAAACCTTCACTCCACCTCCTCCCGCCATCCTCAACCACCCCCACCCATCCACCACCCTGGCACCCACTACCCAGCCCCACCCTGACACCCACTCCTCTACCACTCCCGGCAACAGCCACCACCTCTCCCATGCCTCCCTTCCCTCCCTCCCCTGCCAGAGCTGCCTGCATGTTCCCTGAATGATGAATATTCCTGGAAAATGTTGTAAAAAAGTGCAAACCACTTGGGGCCTTGCTTGTGAGTGTGTGTGTGTGTGTGTGTGTGTGTGTGTGTGTGTGTGTGTGTGTGTGTGTGTGTGTGTGTTGCTTTCGGTACTTAAATTTGATTGCACGTTCACTCTGTTTATATATTACATTTCCATAAGTAGAATAGTATTAGTAGTATTAGTATTAGTATTAGTATTAGTAGTATTAGTATTAGTAGTATTGGAACCCCTACCGCTCATATCATTTGTTCTCTCTGTGTGTGCAGATTGTTGGTTCTTGCCTTTTTTGTTGTTGTAAATATTATTGTTGTTGTTTTATTGTTACGTACATTTTATATTCCCTGAAGCTCCCGTCGGTGTTTGGGGAAGTTGGAGGAGAGAGAGAGAGAGAGAGAGAGAGAGAGAGAGAGAGAGAGAGAGAGAGAGAGAGAGAGAGAGAGAGAGAGAGAGGAGAGAGAGGAGAGAGAGGAGAGAGAGAGAGAGAGAGAGAGAGAGAGAGAGAGAGAGAGAGAGAGAGAGAGAGAGAGAGAGAGAGAGAGAGAGAGAGAGAGAGAGAGAGAGAGAGAGAGAGAGAGAGAGAGAGAGAGAAAAGAGAGAAAGAGAGAGAGAGAGCGAGAGAGAGAGAGAGAGAGAGAGAGAGAGAGAGAGAGAGAGAGAGAGAGAGAGAGAGAGAGAGAGAGAGAGAGAGAGAGAGAGAGAGAGAGAGAGAGAGAGAGAGAGAGAGAGAGAGAGAGAGGAAAGCTTGTGGTAATTGATATCGGCATTTACATCCGATGTGCAGGAACATTGGAGGGATGTAGTAACAAACGTAACGGGAAGGAAAGTGAAGAGTGGCGGAAGTAAGAACAGCGACGCGCACTCGGTAATCATCAAACGCGCAGTGCTTGCGACATCATAATTAATCGAGTTCCGTTGTTCTAGGTTGCTTAGTTTTTGCACAATTGGGAAATAAAAGTTCGGACCGTCTGAGTTTGCACCGTCTTTTGTTATTTTGTTACTTATACGTCGGATTAAAGTGCTAACCACACCTAACCTATTGTCGATAGACCCTCAAACTATAGCGCAATCGTCTTCCCAGTGGCTGCTGTAGTTGTTGAGATATAGGAGGTGGTCCCAAACTTACCGATACGAAATTTGGACTTAAGTCAACTGGCAAGGCCCGCGACGCAGTTTTTCAGCGTTCAGGTCTGCCAGGGTGTCTGTACGTGAGAATGAAAACTCAAAGGAAAGTAAACCCAACCCTCAACACTTCTCTGTACACTTGATAACCCACAGTACTTCACAAGTGTCCTCAGCCTAACATGAAAAAAAAAATCCCTTTTCTATAAAAGGAGTGAAGAAACTTTTTATAACATTTGGAGAATAATTTGCACCAAGACAACTTATTTTAACTTTATTGATATAGGAAAATATCTTTGACAGGTGGAGAATGATACATTGTGCTGGATGATCAGATTTTTCATCATCTGGCACAAATTTATTTGGTCCCTTATTACGAAATAACATTTGAGTCAAATGCATTAGGCAGTTTATAAAGTTAAATTTATTGAATGAATAAAAAGAGGTAAAAAAGCCATTACCTAATATGAAAAGTAGTCCATATAATTCCTCAAGCTTCAGCCTATCAAGCAAACAATTTTGAAACACACACAGAGGCACCAGCGGGTCCACTGAAGGCCCAGTAAAACACTGAGACACCAGCGGGTCCACTGAAGGCCCAGTAAAACACTGAGGCACCAGCGGGTCCACTGAAGGCCCAGTAAAACATTGAGGCACCAGCGGATCCACTGAAGGCCCAGTAAAACACTGAGGCACCAGCGGGTCCACTGAAGGCCCAGTAAAACATTGAGGCACCAGCGGGTCCACTGAAGGCCCAGTAAAACACAGAGGCACCAGCGGGTCCACTGAAGGCCGAGTAAAACATTGAGGCACCAGCGGGTCCACTGAAGGCCCAGTAAAACATTGAGGCACCAGCGGGTCCACTGAAGGCCCAGTAAAACATTGAGGCACCAGCGGGTCCACTGAAGGCCCAGTAAAACATTGAGGCACCAGCGGGTCCACTGAGGGCCCAGTAAAACATTGAGGCACCAGCGGGTCCACTGAAGGCCCAGTAAAACACTGAGGCACCAGCGGGTCCACTGAAGGCCCAGTAAAACATTGAGGCACCAGCGGGTCCACTGAAGGCCCAGTAAAACATGCTGCAGAGGCCACTTAGACAAGTGGGATACATTATCACATTATTCCGCCGTGGAACACACACACCCTGCCTGCTGCTGCTCCTCCCTTGCCAGACACACACACTGAAGTCCTAGAAAGAAAATCCACCCTCAGGCACGTTGTTCACGGCAGAGAAGTCGTACGCCTGGCCACTGGTGGCGCTACTCACCTCGGGCCCTCCTCCTCGCCGGAACACTTCTTGATGATACCCATCCAGGGCCTTCTCGTACACGGCCTCGTTGTCGTGGTGCTGCAGTCCTCAGTCTTGTCCAGTCCGCCGCACTCCTCAGTCATCTGGCCCAGGCGGTCAACCTCGTTGATCTCGGCAGTCTGAGAAGATGAACACATTTATAACCCTTTGCTGGGTGAATATTAATGAGCCATGTTAACCTACAATACTTTTGGTGAGTTTTACACTCCCACTGGTATGACACACAAATAACATGCATGCAGAAAGCGGTCCGAGTGGGGCATCACCTCACTGGGTCTTATTGTGTCTTCTAAGACAATAATGAATGAATGACTAAGGAATTCATGTTAAGATACATGTCCTCAGACCTGAGAATAGAACTCTAGCCTTTACATTACTTTATTAGTTCCTCATAATTCAAAGTACCCATCCTTCAAACACCTTCCAGCAGCCAACAAGTTATAACCCTGTTCACTACCACTGCCTCCATCACCGTATTGTGTACCAGCACTGGCCTGCCGTCTGTGGCTGTGGCCTTCCACCTGGTGCCGCCTTTTCGTGTCTGCTCAACAAAGACCTGTGTATCTACACTCAGCAATACATTCATTATGATGCAGTGATGCTACAGGACTGAAGATACTGAAGACAATTTGTTCTGATGATTAATGTATTTTTCCTTTCTCTTATAAGCATTAGTTTACTGTCCACTTTGTGCTTGAGTTTTGAAGTGAAGAAAGAATACATCACTGAATGGTAGAGCATCCCATTATAAAATGTAAGAAATCATCCTCATGAACTTACCTCTGTGTCTGGTCTAATTAGTTCCAGAAGAGGTTGTACAATGCCAGCCTTAATGACTAAGTCTCTGAGTTTGGGGCCATCGCCAGCAGTGTTTCCCGGCGCCCACACGGCTTGCTCTGCATGCCACGTTGGTGTGCGGCGAGCGGAGCAGCTTGACGAACGACACGACAGCACCCGAGGCTGTTAGGGAGGCAAACACCGTGGATTACATGGAGGAACAAACTTCAAACTAAAAACACTTGTTCATACAACGTAAAAACAAAGATTCTGTCAAGAAGCGACACCCTTTTCTACCTCCTTCTTTTCATCTTAGGACTTTCTGTTCCCCTCCACGTTTTTCAACCCGAGACCCTCACAGCAGGAACGATACAACTCAGGGCTGGATGCCACAGAATGCTTAACCTTGCTATTATTTCTGAATTGGACAGATGGAACAGTGTAGAACGTGCAGGGAGGGGCTTCGGCAGGGCGCTTGTCAGCCATCAGAAATGATCAGATGACGCGCAGGTGCACAAGTTCGTCGTGAAGTAATCCTACACGTAACAGTAATGGTCGCCAGTTTATACAAACAATTTGGCATTCGTATCTAGAACATTTTCCTTACTTCACATTGGCACAATAGGAATTCAGTTTACTTATAAACTAAAGGAGGCAGCTGAAGAGCAAAACAAATTAATAAGTGAACACAACTGCTGCTCCTATGGCCTTAATACATGTCAAAAGAATGATCAGTTTCAGTTTGAGAAGCCTTGATATTCCTCTCTTGAAAGTTTAATTTATAAAGAGGATAAATAGACATCCTGAACCCTGGCCTCTGGTTACAGCACTCAGCCCACACTCACTTGTCTGCCCTCTCCAGGAGGCGTACAAGGGGGTGCACCAGGCCGGCATCCGGGGTGGCATCTAGGGGCGGCCTGAGAGCATCTTGCGTGCAGCTTGTGTGGCCACCGGCTGGGTGCTGCTGTCGTTACTCGGGATGCCGTTGATATTTTCCTCCACACACAGTTTGGGGACCTAAAACAGTACACACATATTATAACCTGTTGAAGCTTATAATTTCACAGCCTCCCAGAAGTTTTAGTATATAGAACCCAAACTATAAAAGCCCTTGAAAGTTATTCAACATTTTCCGTTATTCTTATGTACTCTAATTTTGTTAATTATCCCATCTTCCTGTTTGTACATACATGCAATGCAGCTGTTCCTGGAGAACAAACCATTACACAGTGAACACCAGATAAGGGGCCAAAGGCAGCACCTTGAAATGAAGTGAAAATGGTCATGACTTCAGGAAAGCACCGGGAAACAGTTTTCTTTTAATCATCACTGTGTTCTTCTTGCCTTTGACCAACAGGATTGATACTGATGGCGAGCAGCAACTTCTCTTCCTTGCATAGTAAGGAAAAAGGGAGCAAAGCCTCAACACACACCAGCCAAACACTGTGTGGTATAATCTGTTATGAGGAACACATGCACCAAAGACAACCAAGGCCAGTGTTACACATTCACGATCTTGACTCCCGACGCCTCCCGACGTCAGGCCACACGCCGACAGTTTTGGATATTTCAAAACACTCGGCGCCCTCCCCGACATCTGTCACCCGTCGGCAGTAAACCACGGCCGTCGGATGTCCATCTCAGCAACGCCTTAACAACTTCCTTCCCATCCTCTTATTTTCTTGATCCATTTTTCCCTTCACTCCTTCACCGTATCTTTCCTTCAACTTGCGTGAATATTCTTTATTTGCCTCGCTTCAGTGTTCGTCACCACAGAGAGAGAGAGAGAGAGAATATCAAACGCTCAGAAATTTTATTGTATCTCATTTTCTTTCACTTTTTACCTTCAACAGAAATCACTTAATTGATAGAAAATTAATTATTGCCAACAATAACTCGTTCATTTGCTAATTTACTTTTGTTATTTCCTAATCGTTCTCGTGTCTCTAATTGGTTACAGCGTCGAAGTTTAATTTACGAAGCATTTAATCAATCTTCTTTCTCTTATTTTATTTGTTTCATTGATAACACTAATTCCTAGCGTAATCGAGAGCAAGGGATTTAACAACCTTCTTGAACTAATAATTTATCTTTGTCTGAACTTTTATCTTTTCCTTTTTTTTCTTCTTATCTTTCCTTTTTATCGTTGTTATCTTACCGTTTTTATTTCTTTTTAGTTTCTCATTTCCACGAACCAGAGGGTGAGTCACTGATCGTCATATTAGTTTAATTCCATAAGTTTTTTTTTTTTTTCCGCGAGTGTCAGTCCTCCTTTACTCATTTATTTTATTTATCTTTTTGTATTTCTCTCATTCTTGAGCTAACAATTACATTCTTTTCTTCTCATCTCTGGTGCATCTCCACAAGCCAGAGAGCGAGTCATTGATCGTCCTCACAGTTTAATTTCATATGTTCTTTTCCTGCGTGAGTTTCAGTCCTTCTTTTTAATCTCTCACATTTCCACAAAGCCGAAAAACTTTTATAATATTTCTAATTCAATAACTACACTTCCTTCCTAGAGAATATTTATTTTTTCTTCTCTAACGTTTTGTTAAGTCCTCCTGATATTCTTTCCTCTTTCTTTTTACTTGTTTCAGTCTTTTCTATTACAGGTTTTTATCTTGAGAATTTTCAGAATTTCTTTTTTTCTTTGCTTCAAATTCTTCATTAAATTATTGAGCTCTATTTCACTTCCACTAAGGTAAGACCCATTGGTTACAGTAACAGATGAACTTTATAGTCCTTTTGTCCCCTGAAATTTCTCCATTATTTGCTCATATAATTTGTTCACGTTCGTTGGGTAGTTATCTTTTACATCTTCCTTTTCATGAGTCTAAGTCTTTTACAGTTTCGATCTTTTCCAATCTTTCACGAGTTTCAACATCAATAATTTCTTCCTCTTTTCTTCTCATTGGCTGTTTACGTTCTTATATATTTTTTTTAAATCTTTCTTTTCATGAGTTCCACTATTCCTTTTTTACTGTTTGCATCTTTATCCTATTTCCACAAAACCAAAAAGAATTGATCACATTTGCACTTTAATTTCATACCTGCACATTTCTCCCCTGTTGAGTGTCTCTCCCTTTTTTTTTCTTCCTTTTTTTGGTATTCTAATTTAGATTTGCGTAATTTCCGTTTCCTTTCCAGTTTTCATCTGCAGTTGTTCACCTTTTTCTTTCTTCGCTTGTCCTCCTTTTCCATCATTTAACTATTTTTTTATATTAATCTTTTCTATCTCACTTTCTCTCTTCCATCTCATTTTTTTCTCATCAACCTGTATTATTAATCACTTATTTTTATTTTATTCTTTATTTTGTATATTCTATCTTCCACACTTTGGGTTTGTTTTCCCTGATGCATCTTTTCAATCTTTCATCTGTTTTGATTTTTTTTTCTCTCTAACTTTTTATGTCAATCACCTTTTCTTCCTCGTTCTCACTTTTTTTTCCATGTTGGCATCTAACACTTCCATTTTTTTTATCATTAACGTTTCTTAACATTCAGTTTTATCAATTGAATTTAAAATCTCTTGTTTACTTTCATTTTTTCCACACCTTTAGAGCGGCAAGTGAAAAAAAACACATGTGGTCTGAGTCTCATTATAAAGTGGTTGTTTACGTAAAGAAAAAAAATACACATCCAGTTGACGGGATTTTGCATTCTCTCTCCCTCTCTATTTCACTCTGCCTGGCGAGTAAATTTACGTATGATTGTATGTATGTATGAATGTATGTATGTATGTATGTATGAATGTATGAGCGTTTATGCATGACCGTTTATGTATTCCCTGACTGGATGATGGAGTGGAAAGGTACACATTGATGAATACACTGTACACACGACCTTAGAATTATATGTACATTGTTTGTGTATGGTGTGTGTGTGTGTGTGTGTGTGTGTGTGTGTGTGTGGCGTGATCGAGAGAGCAGGAAAGAGCAACACATTTTTACACATGCATGAGGGAGGAGGGACAACACACACCTTCACGCCCCGCAACGCACCCGCACCAACACACCACCGCAGACAACCAACACAAAAAAGACGCTCCCGCGCCACTACGTCCTCCGCGCCTCGCTTCCCACACGCCCCGCCGTGGACTAGAGCTGAGGGCGGAAGGCGTGGGCGAGGGAAGTGCAGGAGGCGTGGATGAGGGAAGGGCAGGAGGAGGAGGAGGAGGAAGAAGAGGAGGAGGAGGAGGAGGAGGAGGAGGAGGAGGAGGAGGAGGAGGATAGATCAAAGCACGTGGACGTCGGAACACTGAGTGGGCGATGGTGGTGGCTTCGGGAGGAGGAATAGGAGGAGTAGGAGGTGGTGTAGGATTCCAACGATAAACAGGAAAAGGATGGGATATAGGAGACGAAGCAGGAAGAGGATAAGGAAGTGAAGGATTCAAAAGAAGAGGAGGGCGTATAGGACCCAAAGGGTATTCTCAGACCACCTTTCAACTCCTGTTTTCTTAAGAGCGTGACATCAGGGACTCTGTTTTCATCCCTCGCGGCGACTTTCAACAATGCCTCGGCTTCTTTACTAGTCTGAGAGGCGTCCTGAAGGCCACTCGTCCCCCTGATGGCGTTGGGGAGCACTAGACACGCCGCCAGAAGTACCCAAGGGCACCAGGTTCTTGCCCTCTCGCGTCCCAGCAGACGGTGAAGCCCCAGCAGGAGCAGCGGGAGGCCTGGCGTGGACGTCTGGGCCCGGCTCGGCTGGGGATCGTTTTGGAGCTCGGCTGGAGCCTCTTCTGGGGGAAAGGAACGGGGATCAAGGGGACGCAGCGATAGGGAAAGGAAGGATTAAAGTTATAGAGACGATCAAAATGGAAAAAAAATCGAAGAAAACTGATAAGGCAATACGGTTGATCTTAAATACAAACAAAGAATGATCATGAGGATGTAACATTTATGGAGGATCGATTTTATGATTTTCTATTTTCATGCGAAGATCTTAGGCTGGGGTCACACATTGCTGATTTAGCGTCCCGCTGGGTCCCAACCTAGAAATTTTTAAGAACGGGGTCAGTCTTGATCGACAACACCCCGTCTCATACCATCTTTGATCTGAACATGTCCCCACGGCGACAGACCCCCGACTCCCCACAAAAAGAAGTCGGGGTCAGGCGTGGGTCTGCCTGCATCAGGCAGGGGTCCGCCGCCGGCGGTATTGCACGAGCAGTCCTGCTTGACAGGTCCAAACGGGACCTAGGCGGAGCCCCGTCTGACGGGGACTGCTGATGATCCGACGTTGCCACGTGGCGCACAATTTCTACGGTTATTTCATACCATTTTCATCCCGCCTGACGCCGCCAGATGGAGGCTAACCCCACTTGGCGGTGTCTGACCCCGCCTGCCGCCGCTAGGTGGGGATCCCACGCCCCAGCCATTTTTACTGCCGACCATGGCCACGATGCCACACGTTTTGTGCCGTTTTCACTGATCGGGACCGAACGGGACGCTAAATCGGCTGTGTGTGAGCCCAGCTTTATACAACTTTCCTCTAACAAAAGGAACAAAAAAAAAAAATGACAGCGGTAGAAATAGGTCATACGGAGAACAACAGAAGACAAACGTTGAAAATAAGAAACGGGAAAGACACGCAAAGGAGAGAAAAGTAGAAACTGTACAATGAAAGAAGGAAAACAACAGAAAGAAAGCAAAGAAAGGATAAGGAACTCAGAACAAGAGAAGAAAGAAAAGTAAGAGAAGCGGCACACTCAAAGCCAAGAACTCGAAGAAAGACAAGAGATAGAGCGCTAAAAGCAGAGAAGGGGAATATAATTTTGTAACGTAAAAGAATGTTCAGAAAAAAAGAATATTTCATATTAAAAGCAAAAGTAGAACAAGAGATTCAGAACCAGAGAAGGAAGAGCAGAAGCAGCACACACAATGATGATAACCTGAAGGAAGACGAGAGAGATAAAGCTCAGGCCAGAGAACAAAAGAGGATCAGGAGGGTGGAGGGCGCGGAAGTCAAGTCAAATAAAGAGGATCAGAGAAACGAGGCGCCGAAGAGGAATAACCTAAAACGGATTTGGGAATGAGCCGTCTAAGAGGAATTCAATAAAAGGCGATTGAGGATACAACACGACCAAATAGGATGGGATAAAAGGGATTAGAGGAATGGGATAACGAGGAGGAGGAGTAGGAGAAGGCAGAGGAGGAGGAGGAGGAGGAGTACCGTCAAGGGGATTAGGGAAGGAAGCAAGAGAGGATAAGGACAAAAGGGAAGGAAAATAATGAGGGAGAAAAGAGCGATAGGGAATAAAGAGAGAGAATCATAAGAATATAATTAAGAGGAAGATTTCCATTGCAAGAGAAAAGAAAGAACAAGATTTGAATTTTCGTAGGAAGGTAAAAAAATAAGAAATGATTGGATATAAAAAGAAGACCGAGAGGACTGTAAGTAAAATGAAAGAAAGCAGAGCGACGGAGAGAGGATCAGAACTAATATGGTGAGGCGAGGAAGAGAGAGAGAGAGAGGAAATTTACTTAAAACAGATAAGAGGAAGACAACCACAATTAAAACAATTACGAAGAAAGAAGAAATATACGAAGGAAAAAGTATACAAACAAAAATACGAGTTGAATAGAACACGAAAAAAAAGAGAATATGAGAACAAAAGTAGAAAACAAAAAAAACAAAAAAAGAATTGTTAAAGGAAAGCATAACCAAACGAAGACAAATTGAAAATACTAACAAAAAAAAAAAATAAGGGAAAACAAGACATCAAAACAAAACATTACAACTAAGACGATAACCTCTTTTACTACTAAAACACACACACACACACACACACACACACACACACACACACACACACACCGGCCCGGTAGCTTACACCGGCCCGGTAGCTCAGTGGATAGAGCGTCTGCCTCACAATCAGAAGGACCGGGGTTCGATTCCCCGGCCGGGTGAAAATAAGTTGGGTTTATCTTCTTCCACGTGTAGCCCCTGTTCACCTAGCAGTGAGTAGGTACGCGACGTAAGGCAAGGAGTTGTGACCTCGTTGTCGCGGTGTGTTGTGTGTGAGTGGTCTCAGTCCTACCCAAAGATCGGTACTACGAGCTCTGTGCTCTTCCGGAGGGGAACGGCTGGCTGTCTCGAGAGAGACCCGCAGCAGACCAAGAGGTGAATGACACACACACAGACATACACACACACACACACACACACACACTTCCTCCTGACTTTCTTATCGCGACGTTCGAAGACGATTAATGTTCATGGACTCTCTCTCTCGATCTCTCTCTCGATCTCTCTCTCGATCTCTCTCCAAGCATCGTGACAGTCAATGAGCTTAGAAACATGTGTTCGTCGTGTGGTGTAATTAAGGCGAGGTTATTATTGTTGTTGTAATTATTATTATTATTATTATTATTATTATTATTATTATTATTATTATTATTATTATTATTATTATTATTATTATTATTATTATTATTATTATTATTATTATTATTATTATTATTATTATTATTATTATTTTCTTTTTTTTGTTATTATTATTATTATTATTATTATTATTATTATTATTATTATTATTATTATTATTATTATTATTATTATTATTATTATTATTATTATTATTATTATTATTATTATTATTATTATTATTATTATTATTATTATTATTATTATTATTATTATTATTATTATTATTATTATTAACGTTGCTTCGTGTATTTAGATCGTTAGTTAGTTCATTATTTATTAGGTGGTGATTAAGTGGTTCAGATATTGGTGATTTTTTTGTCAATTTTTTTTTTTCTTTCATGGTATGTTCCATCATTTGATTATTATTATTACTTTCGTCACTCCGTTCATTGTTACACTGGATGGATAATTTAGTTTAGTTTTAGATATTTGTTCTGAAGTGTAAACATGGCGAAGGCACTGACGGAGGAACACTTGATTCCTCCTTCCTCGAACGTTACTTGTCAGGCAATATAGAATGGTACTAGGATCATTGGCTCGTTAGTTAGTTAATAACGAGTTCACGGTGATTCTGGATAAGTTATCGTTAGCGAACAGCCGCACCGAGGAACAGAACCCGTAACAATGAACTTGTTTCATGTGGCTGTGTTTTTCAGGCCTTACATTTCCCGGAGATTAGGCACAAAGGAACATTAAGCCTCCCGCCGATGGAAAATGCTGCGGAATGAGGCGATCTGTTTCCTCAAGTCGGGAGGCAACTCGGCCCTTCTTTCGTGCTCGAGTACCGGAGTCTCGCCGGGAACGACTCATTGATAATAATACAGCAAATTTAACGGCAGCAGCAGAAGCCACCGAGATACACAGGAAATACCGAATAAAGAACCTTATATCTTCACACTATTCCATCAAGAGTGGCTAAAAGAAACTCGCAAGAACGAATTTAACAAACAAGAACTATAAAGAATTTGATGGCAGCAGCACAAGAGGCCGGATAATCACACAGGAACCTTACCTTATCACAGGCATAGCGAAAAGGAGAAATAATAAAAAACTCACTGAAAGTAGTATAGCGAATTTAAAGGCAAAAGAATCTTAAAAAAGTCACGCAGGAACTAATGAATATCGAGCCTCATCCACTCACACAACCCCAACGGAAGGAGCAACAAATTACTCGTCAGGACCAACAACACTAAACGTACCATTGCGACTTTGATGGCAGTCGCAAGGAGATCCCAGAGCCCACAGGTAATTCCGAGTACAGAATCTCCTACATTCACGCGAACCCCTCGAAAAGGTCCCCACCAAAAAAATAATTACAAGGACCCGCTGAAACTCAATAAAAGGACCCAACAAAAGCCACGCGGATAACCCTTTCAGAATCCCAAATACCTCACGGAGTCACTCAGGCCCGTACGCTCAGACGCTTTCGGCTCTTACGACAAAAATAAATAAATAAATAAATAAATAAATAAATAAATAAATAAATAAATAAATAAAAGGTTACAAAGGAGGTGAATCGGGTTCTCATGAATGTTTATCAAGTTCATGGTGCAGAAGCCTTGTCAAACTCTCACCAGGCTCACACAACTACCCATGGAAGTACTAACACAGCCTCTACGAAAGCCTTATTCACTGTGAGTGTGTAAGCCCCGAAATGTTTGAGAATATGGGCCGCAAACTCTCCTCCACGCCTCGTCTTCCGTCTGGCTTTCATCCGCGTCCTCTGTGGCCTGGAGGCTGAGGCGTGGCAGGAGGACTCGGCTGTCACCTTTATGTTATAACGCTGAGGAAAATGTCCCGTGAAACCAATAATAAATGTTGCAGAAGAATAGCCTTACGAAACAATAAAAATTCTGCCCGAGACACAGCTTTACAAACCTATTAATAAATGTCCTTTATTCGTTGTTGCTAATAAAAAAATTAAAAAAACAGTTATTAGAGTAGAAAAAAAGGCCAATTCAAGCTAAAATCTAGATCTCCCTTGATTCTCGTTTCCTAAGTTTGTTAAAAGTCATTGGCAGGTTTTCATGAACAACACGACGTCTTCCTCATCACCACCATCAGCATCTTCAAACCTCCCTCTTCAAAGCCCTCACATCGTGCCTTCATCACATCATCTTTGAGTTCAGCAGTACAGCCGAGCTCCTTCGCACGTCAGCAGTACAACAAAACAGACAGCCGCGTCGTAACCCAAGACACAGCAATTCTAAAATGGTCCTCCACTTCGTACACTAGCTACGTTATCCCGAGTTTTTGGTTACTCTCTAACACCATCCTTCTTAGCCCGTATTCTTAAACACTTTCGGCTCTCACAAGAAATATTTCGAAAGAGGATTAGCCGGGGTCCCATGAGTGTTTCTTACTTTCGCGGCACAGAAGCCTTGTCAAACTATCACAATACAATACTTAGCGGTAACCTTGGCCCAGGGTTCGACTCACGCCTAGGGTTAGATAATCCCCTCCCTCCCCCGCATACACGCGAGGAGTGGGCCCCAGGGGAAATCTTGCGAAGGTAACAAGTGCAGCGCCGCGTGTTGCTGCCGACCCTGTGTGTAATTCACCACCACGGCCTGATCACGTGTTGAACTCGTAATCGCTAGGAGGTACCCTCCCGACATGAGCAAGTGCTCTTTATCGTCGATTTCTGGGTACTGCCAGGACCTCACACACCACACACCCCACACCCCTTGCTCAAGGGGGGACAGTAACTACTCCTAGTCAACGGAAAGAATCCGGCCTGTGTGGGCTCGAACCACCGCCCTGTCAGATCGTGAAGTCTGGCAGCGCAGCGCTCTAACCAGCTGCGCCACGGAGTGTGTGTGTGTGTGTGTGTGTGTGTGTGTGTGTGTGTGTGTGTAAGTAAGTAAGTAAGTAAGTAATGTTTATTGCCATAATATACACACATTGATATATACATATAAATATAATTATAATTCTGGCAACGAATCTAGCCTGTCAAGCCGAAGCTTCCCGACAGACTGTATATTTATTTCATTGCACTATTAATATCTTTCTAAAGGTTGCAGATAGCTCCCAACCATAAAGCTAAATACAAATATACAATAAATAACAGCATTAACTATAATACCAGATGAAGTTATAATAGTTATATCTAAAATGTTAACTACAATAACAACTACAACAGCATCAACAATAATAATAATAATAACAATAATAATAATAATAATAATAATAATAACAATAATAATAATAATAATAATAATAATAATAGCAATAATAAAAATAATATGGACAATAGTACTATGCAATTCACTGATTAGATTTAATAATGTAAATTTGTGTTCATGTTTCAGGAATAAATTATAATTTTAACCGTGATTGTTTTGGATTGCAAATAAGTGTGTTTTTACTGACTTTTTAAATAGAGATAAATTATTACTATTAAGGAGATTTTTTATTTCTACTGGCAAAGAATTCCAAACTTGAGGTCCTGAGCATAAAATACTATTTCTGAAAAGAACTGTCCTGAACTGTGGAGAGATAAGGTTTATATTGTTCCTGCGCGTATTATGCAATGTATTAATAACTTGAAAAGGATGAGTTCCATGCATCAGTGCGAGGTTTTTATAAATATATAATAGTAGAAAATAACAATGAATGTTTTTAAAATTAAGAAATCTATGTGTGGAAAATACGTTATGTGTGGAATCAAACTTGTTCATATAAAACATACACCTAAATATCTTATTTTGAGAAACCTGAAGATTTTTAAGAAAGGAAGGCCACGTACACGCCCACACAGATACACAATAAATGAGATGCGGGTAACAAAGTGTATAATAAATACTGATAAGTGCTTCTTGTGTAAGGCTATTTCTTATTCGATACAGTATGCCACATATCCTAGATAGTTTATTTGCAACAGAATTAATTTGGTATTTCCAATTGATATTTTAATCTATGAAAACGCCCAAAAACTTAGTATAAGAAACTCGTTCAAGTACTTTTCCTTCAAGTGTTATAGGTGGCATGTTAGTAGTGACTGATCGGTTTTGAAAGATAATGTATTTTGTTTTAGTGATATTTAACCTTAACTTATTATGTTTAAGCCACATATTAATTGAATTGAGCTCATTATTAATGTTTATATGCAACTATTTATATTTTATCATCTAATAGTAAATTAGTGTCGTCAGCATAAATGGTATACTTAAATTTATTACTAGCATTGACAATATCATTAATATAGATGAGAAAAAGTATAGGTCTAGGATAGATCCTTGCGGTACACCCTTGTTGATAGGCTTGAAAGAAGAATATTTAGAATTACAGTAAACAGCTTGAAATCGATTTGTTAAATAATTTTGAATAATTCTAAAGGAACTCCCTGAATCCCAAAATTACTAAGTTTACTTAAAAGAATTTTATGACATAGCGAATCAAAAGCCTTAGAAAGATCTAAAAAAATTCCAACTAAATAATGTTTCTTTTCCAGATATTTATACACATTATTGGTAAACTGAAATATGGCCGACTCAGTAGAGCGCCCTGGTCTAAAACCATGCTGACAATTCGAAAATAAATTATTTTTCTCAATGAAATTTACAAGACGAGTGCATATCACTTTTTCAAAGACTTTACTGAACACAGGAAG
>NW_026111793.1:72500-97500 GCF_024679095.1 Eriocheir sinensis
AAACTCTTATGCCCGTTATCACTGCGCTCGTAGAACAAATGCTGAATAGACGACAAACTATAACTCAAGTTCGAATTCTCTTTCTATCACTTTTCCCCGTTTTCAACCCAATTTTTTTTTTTATAGCTTCAATGTTACTGCAAAATGCTACAGGGCGCAATGAAAAAAAAAGGATATAATAGTTACCGAGGTTCGGGTTTCTTCTCTCAAGTCTTTTTTTCACTCCAAGCTTTGTAGGCGAACGAGCTCACCCTTGAACACTATACTTCTCCCACCACTACCCTCAGGAAGCTACTGAATACAAAAACAATGAATACGACAACAGCTCTTTGGTACAGATTCCCCTCCTAGCACTTCCTTTCCCCTTTTAGGACCTCCATTCCCTCTTAGCGTCCTCCACCGTTACCACCCCAACAAAGCCACTGAATAGAGAATAATGTTATAGTAGGATATCAATGTATTATTATTATTTAATATCACCACGAATTAGGCATACAATTCAAATGTAACGGGCTTGTCGGGGGGCGTTTAAAGGGTGTTGATTAAGACTTCAGCTTCTTTAAGGCGAATTATATTCGTAGCCTTTATGTACAAGAAGCGACGGAGCGAGAGCGACTGTCGTTGTGTGTCAGTCGGACTCTCGTGAAGGAGTAGCGAGTTACAGGTTGGAAAATAATTGTTACAATTGGTCACGTATGTCAAGGTGACCTCCACGCACCATCGGAGTGCGAAGTATACAAAACTGAGACGGTAAACACTGACGGACGATATTCCTATAAGGTGGCGTGATCTATCTGTCGTGGGTTTTTCCATTGACAATTGTATGCCTAATTCGTGGTGATATTAAATAATAGTAATACATTGATATCCTACTATAACAATAACAACGCATACCATAACAGCTCATTGGTTTAGATTCCCCTCCTAACACGTCCCTTCCCTTCCTAACACCTCCTTGCCCTTCTTTAACAGTCTCCTTCCACACCATACTGCCTTTCATCCCTTACTATGTTTCTGTTAGCACTGGGGCTCTTAAGGAAAATAAGCTGAACACAAAGATTATAGCATTGGAGACTCGGTTCGAGTTCCCCTCCCTAACTCCTCTTGTTCCCTCTCTGTAATCACTTGATTCCTTTTACTATTACGCCCCGTTGTAAAAAAACGTGAATACAGCAAAAATAATAAAGACCACCATACAAAGGCTCGGATCTCCCGCCCAACGCCCTCTTTTCACACCTAAGGCCCCTAAAATAAGTCACCCGTGAACACTTTATAACTTTTATTATTACGCTCTGCTGTTAAAAGAAAAATTGGAATAAAGTAAAATAACAAAGGCTGTACTACAAACGGGTTCGAATCTCCCTCCTAACACCCCCTTTTCACACCTAAGTCTCCTAAAACAACACTAACTCCCCCATGAACTCTTCTCTGTGTTCCCTCTTCCCTTTATCATGACCCTCTACTAAGAATACACTAATACAGTAAAACACTACAAACATGTTCAAATCTCCCTCCTAACACCCTCTTTCCACACCTTGGGCTCCCAAAACAACACTAACTCCCCCATGAACTCTTCTCTGTATTCCTTCTTCACTTTATCATTACCCTCTACTAAGAATATTGTACTTGAATACAGCAATATACTACAAACAGGTTCGGATCTCCCTCCCAACACCTTCCTTTCGCATCAGTCGCCCCCAAACCAGCACCAAGTCGGCCGTGAACCCTTTATTTCCATTATCGGGGCGTCACGGAAAGAGTGTCGGCAGTACATTGTGGGGATGGGCCTCGAGGGCACAGGGAGAGGGCCAACCCGCGCCCCGGAACGGTCTCTGCGGGCGCGTGGCTCACAGGGGCGGCGCCGAGGCATAAAGAGCGCCTGACTGCTGAGAACTTCTCGTTATGGGTCTTTTACTCTTATATAACGACTTGTGAGGGTGTAAGGAAGGAGGAAGGAGGTGTGTGGCTGGGTTGGTGGGGTGTGTTTGTGTGTGTGTGTGTGTGTGTGTGTGTGTGTGTGTGTGTGTGTGTGTGTGTGTGTGTGTGTGTGTGAAGGGGATACGTGCATGAGTGTGGGGGGCATGTTTTTATGTTTGTGTGTTGTTATGTTGTTGTTGTTATGGCAAGGATCCTGTGTTGTTACTGCTTCCTTGAATAATGATCAAAGTTTACTGTCTTAATTTAAATACTTTTTAGAATTCTGTGGTTTTGTGTGTCATGGGTCATATTACTGTTATTATCATTGTTATTGTTGTTGTTGGAGGAATGAAGAAAGAGAAGATGAAGATAGGGAGAGTAAGAGAAACTACAGTGGCACATAATGATAAAGAGAAAGAAGGATAAAATAGAGGAAGGAAAACACAGAGAAGGAGGGAGGGGAGAGAAAGGAGGGGTGAGAGTAAGAGTGTGAGAAACTATTAAGAATTAATTTGATCCCTTATGAAATGTGTCCAGGAAAGGTAGGGTCAAGGAGGGAGTTTGCTGGTGTTTTATTTAATTATTCTCTCTCTCTCTCTCTCTCTCTCTCTCTCTCTCTCTCTCTCTCTCTCTCTCTCTCTCTCTCTCTCTCTCTCTCTCTCTCTCTCTCTCTCTCTCTCTCTCTCTCTCTCTCTCTCTCTCTCTCTCTCTCTCTCTCTCCTCCATCTTCTCAGCCTGTGGAGAGAAGACGTGGATGAGAGGGAGAGGAAAGAAAGGAGAATGGTATTAGGAAATGTTTTTTTGGAAGGAGGAAGAGAGGACGCGGAGGAAATGGAGGGAAAAGTGAAGGAGAGACAAACGCGAGAGATACGAGAGAGAAAAGAAAATGTTTGCCTGTGGAAACTGAGATTCCGATGAAGTGAAGAATGATAGAACAGGAAGAAAAGAGAGGAATAAGAGGAAAGGAAAAAAAGAACGGGTAAGAGTATTAGATAAGAGAGAAGGAATTATTATTATTGTTAATATATGTAAAAATAGACAAATTAAGAAGAGAGAGAGAGAGAGAGAGAGAGAGAGAGAGAGAGAGAGAGAGAGAGAGAGAGAGAGAGAGAGGGAGAGAGAAACAATCCGCAAAATCAAAAGCTTCGTTCGACAAAGAAAAAGAAAGAAAAAAAAAGCAAGAGCAAAGCATTCAATCTTGCAGAGTGAACAACAACAACAACAACAAAATAACAAAAAGGGAACACACTTTAAAACAAAACACACAACCCTTTTTCTCTCCCTTCCTTCCCTCCTTTCCTTCCTTCCTTCCTTTCTTCCTCCACATTCGTCCAGCTCCACACACTCCCCTCCACCACAAACCCTTTTCCTCCCTCCTTTCTCTCCCCTTCCACACAGCTTGTCATTTATCTGCAATCTGTACTTCTGCTTTTTCTCTTTCGTTATTTGTCTTTCTTCTGTTCTGTTTCTCTTTCATTCGTTTTGTTCTTCATCTTTCTTTCTCCCTCTCTTTCTCTTCTTTATAATCTTTCTCCTCCTCACCTTTCTTTCCTCCCCTGCATCCATTCTCCCCTTTTAGCCTTCCTAGCATCACTTTTCCCTTCCTCCCCTTCCCATCCTTTATCTCCTTATCTCTTCCTTCCTCTTTTCCCCTCTTCCCTATCCCTTTCATAACCTTCACATCTCTTTTCCCCTCCTCTCGTACCCATCATCTTTTCCTTATCTTTCTCCCTTCCCTCCCCCCTCCCCCGGTGTGTACTCACGTGGGTCGCGGGGCAGCACGTGGTACCAGGTGACGGGCGCTCCCCTGATGGCGCCCTTCACCACGCACGTGATGTTGATGTCGCTGCCCGCCTTCATGAAGATCTCCCTCGAGCCGGTGATGCGCGCGCTGGGGACTGGGGGTAGTTGGGGGAAGGAGTTAGATTAGGGGTGACAGGTGTGGGGTGTAAGAGGTAGTGTGTGTAAGAGGTGTAAGGGGGTGTGGTGGAGTGGAAGGGGGGGGATATTGAGTAGAGGACTTGAAAAATTATAAAATCTCAGGTCCTTTGCTCTACGGTTCACACTGGCAGAATAACCAATTACGTAATGAATCTTATAACATGGTTAATAGCTTCATTCTGCCCAAATATATACAAATCAATCATGTTATATGGACACGTCTTTAATGGTATCTGTCATTCCTGTGGCAATCATTGTCAAATTTTCTTTGCAAATTGGCGTTGAAAAATAGTTGTCACCATCTGGCCAAGGAAGTTATGAACAAAAAAAGTCAGAGTAAAAGGCATCAAAACGCCGGCTGCGAGCAGGCCAGTTGTAGGTTAAGATATAGGGAAAAAAGGGAGGAGAAGGAGGAGGAGGAGTTAAGGACAAAAATTAATAGGGGGGAGAGAAAGTTTGGTGAATCTGTAGGACGCTTATGGGAAGGAAAATATAGAGAAAGACGAAAAGAAAACGGAAATAATATGGAGATGGGTGAAAGACAAGTGGATGAGAAACAACGAATTCATGTGAACAATGAAGAAGAGAACGAGAAGGAAGATAAAAAAAAAAACTATGAAAATGTTGTGTAGTAGTATAAAGATAAATCAGTAAACATGAAGGGAAAAGAGAAAGAAGGAATGTAAAGGTGACACAGAGTAAGGAAAAAATGGAAGAATGGAAGGAAGGAGTTAGAAAAAAGTTCAGAAGACGTTGAAAAATAAACAGCAAAAGAAACTGAAATTGAAAGCACAGAAGGAGGAGGAAGAAGAAGAAGCAAGGCAAGAGAAAACATAAAAGAATTAAGGAAGAAAATAAGAGAAACATAACCAGGAGGGGAAGAAGACGAGAAGGAAAGGCAGAGACAAGCGAGGCGAAGGTGTGCGACAGAAAGTGGAGTACAAGGAAAAAAGGGAAGATGGAAGAGAGAAGTGGAGGAAAGGTCAGTAAAGGAGGGGAAAGGAAGAATATTCGAGGAAGAAGGAGTGTTGTTGAGGGCAGCGTGAATAGGGAGAGGAAGAAGAAGAAACTAGGGAGAAGAGGGACAGGGAAAAAAGGGCGTTGATCGATGATGGAAAGGGTGAAGGAGAAGAAAGATTAAGAGGAAAGAACAGAGAAAGTAGATTTTAAATGTCAGAAGAAGAAAGGAGGAGGAAGAATAGAGATGTAAGGAAAAGAAAGGGATAATAAAAGAAAAGAGGAAGTAGAAGGAGAACGAAGAGGACTCTCTCTCTCTCTCTCTCTCTCTCTCTCTCTCTCTCAGCTCTTCTTTTTTAATTCCTTGGCTTCTTGATTCATTTTATTTATTTATTTTTCGTTTTACTCTTTCCCTCGTTTATTCCCTCTTTTTTTATATCCGTGGTTCATCTTTTATCTTTCATTCCTTGCTTTTATTATTTTGTTTTTGTTTTTATTCCTTCCAAGTCTTGTATTTCTAGTTCTTTCTCTTTTTGTTTCTCATTCTTCTTTCTTTTTCTTCCTGACCTGATTTTTCCTTTACCTTCCCTTCCTTCTTTTTCTTTTTGTCTTTTCATTTTCATTGTTTAATTTTTTTCTTTCCCATTCCTCTTGCCTATTTTTCTTTCCCATCTCTTCGTTGAACAACATTCCTTCCATCGCCTCTCACTACCTCCACACACGTCTCTTTACTTCCCACCTTTTCACACTACAACTTTTCTTCCATTTATCTTTCTCTTCCCTCATTGATCTTAATCCTTTTGAAATGCCAGAATTTACTCTTCACAATACTCCAACACGACCTCTGCGTGTAACGAAACACACGAGAAATTAATCCAGTAAAGGAAAGGTTTTGCCGGCGCCGGGGATCGAACCCGTGATCAGCAGGACGGGAGAGCCACTCCTTAACCAGTTGGCCAAAGAGGTACCCACTGGCAGAGTGAGTTGTGGGAGGCTCGCCCATCAGGCTAGTCGCCGCAATACACTTTCCTTTTTCCTTGTTTATCTCTAAGCCTTCTGTGAGGTCAAGGCCTTTCATCATGCCCTTTCATCTCCCCGCCGCCTCACCACACACACAGTCGTTAGGCTTTTTTTTTTACCTATTTTTACATATTTTTTCTTCGTGATATTCCCCCCGTGGTTGATTTTTCGAGAAAGTTGTTACCGGAAAACAATGGTAGCTACATCCTGTTACTTAACTTTCTCCTCCTCCTCCTCCTCCTCCTCCTCCTCCTCCTCCTCCTCCTCCTCCTCCTCCCTCATTTCCCGTCTGCATCACACCGTCTCATCCTCTTTACCCTCAGTCATCCATATACATTCATCCCATGCTAGCACACACACACACACACACACACACACACACACATGCACACACACATGCACACACACACACACCAATAAGCTCACTCCTCTTTCCTCCACTCACTAACACAAATATCACACCAAACTCCCACACACACTCCAACAAACCTCCTCACACTTCACCGCCAGCAACTCTCAACCCTAACCTACATACGCGGACAAAGGCTCACGTTGCTGCCTTCCCCTCACACCTTCCCCTAACGCCCTCTCCCTGCCTACCTGTAAGACAGAAGCCATCGTCTATCCCTCCCACTCCACGCACGCCTCTTCCACCCTGCCCCGTCCTGCTCCCTAATTCCTCACCCTCACGCCACACCAACACCAGCACGACACACTCAGACACACGCACCTCCATTTTATTAATTATCATATATATCTGCATCTCACGCTACACTGTTACTTGGTTAATTAATTTTATTGATTAGTTTGTTTGTTAGTTTATAGGTTAGTTAGTTGGTTGGTTGGTTAGTTAAATGTTAGGTCATTGGTAGTCAGCTAATCAGTAAGGTACATGTTTAGTTTGGTAGTTAATTAGCTTGGCTTACTTGCTTTAAAATGAAACATGTTATAATTTGAAATAAAGCTAAAGCAAATGTTAAATTACAGATTGGCAACAAAATTCACAATACACAGACTATTACAGACGAGTACGATTACACGACCATTCACTCAAGTAACACACACACACACACACACACACACACACACACACACACACACACACCGTACCCTCTCCTCCTCCTCCTCCAACACACCCTCACAACCTGTACCCACCCTTCCCCCGCCCCTAATACACCCTCACACCCTGTACCCACCCTTCCCCCACCAACACACCCTCACAACCTGTACCCACCCTTCCCCCACCAACACACCCTCACACCCTGTACCCACCCTTCCCCCACCAACACACCCTCACACCCTGTACCCACCCTTCCCCCGCCCCAAACACACCCTCACACCCTGTACTCACACTTCCCCCACCTCTAACACACCCATAAGAACATAAGACCATAGGGAGACTGCAAGAGGCCGAGTGGCCTACACTGCTACACAGGGCAGCTCCAGAATCCCCCCACTACTCACGATGGGTGACCTCCTTCTTCCATTAGACCCACATCTCTCTACCCATCCCTACCCATACCCTTGCCCTTCTACCCCTCCCCCCCTCCACTCACCCACAACGCTGAGCCTGAAGCGGCGGAATATCTTGGGCTGCGTGGACACCTGGCACTCGTAGAGGCCGGAGTCGGTGATGGCGGGCCGGTCCACTTCCAGGCTCCAGAAGGGCGAGCCGGGCAGGTGCAGCGCGCGGAACCTCGTGTCCGTCGTGTACGTGAAGTTACCTGTGGTCAGCACGTGCAGGTCCTGGCGCCTGATTCACGACACCTGGGGACGGAAAAAAAAAAAAGATTCTTGTAGTGCGGGAGAATTGTTTTTTTTTTTTTTTTTTTTTGTAATGGTTGATGAGGTGCCGGGTTTTAGTGAAGGGATGAAATTAATAGAGGAATATCAGGTACTTTTGCCTGATTCATGACACCTGGGAAGGAAGAATACCTGGTTGTGTGTACGAGGGGAATAATTTTGTTTGAAATGGTGTGAAGGTTATAAGGGCATCATTATTACATGTGTCAGCAGTGTTGGCAAGCCTGTGAATGATGTGTCTCCCTGGCGGCAGTGATCATGCAGGCGTGGGGCGTACAAGTCATCATGATGGTGTACAGTGATCACCGCGCCGCCTCACGCAGAGGAATGATTTATGGCATGGAGTCTGGAGAGGAATCCTTCGTTTCTAGTGAAATATTCAGGCAGCAAAAAGAGAGTGGCGAGGCACTGACGTAGAGGTGAGGCGCCATGTGTTGCCAACTCTCAGAGAGGTAACGTAGGGAATGCCATGATATTTTAGTATTATTATTTAACTAAACAATGGAATAAACTTTTTATTTACTCGCAAACTTCAATAGCAATGCTTATTACTTTGAAGGAAAGCGACCAAAGAGCCCCAGGTGTCAATGTAACTATGTCGACAAAACCATCGAGCATTGTGGGTAAAACAAAGGCGCATCGGTGACGTCACGCTGAGCCCAGAGTGCCGCGCGGCGTGCCGGAGTGAGGGTGTGTGCGTGTGCCGTGCGTGTTGGGGTCCCCGGCGGGTGTGTCGCGCGTGTCGTGTGTCGTGTGGCTGGCGGCGGCGGGCTGAGGCGGCCCTACGCGAGGATCAAGGTGAGGAACGGTGTGGTGTGTCTCTTGCAGGAAAGGACGCGGCATATAAACCATAAATGAGGCAGGGGAGGCCGGTGGGGAGGATGGAGTGAGCGCCCTGCCGCCTGAAGCCTTGTCCTGCCAGTTTGCTCCTTCTCGTGCGACTGTTCTTGATTATTACAGTGATTATGAGGCTTGTCCATGTTGAGAATCGCCTGGGGAGTGAATTGAAAGTATATAAAGACGTATAATTAGTAATATTTGAAGAAGGTGGTTCCGTGCTGTGATTGGCTGCCGGCCGTGACGTCATCGGTGCCTGGCCGGTGATGTTGACGCCGCGGTGGTGATCGGAGTGCGAGTCGCGCTCTGCTCCGCCCCGGCGAGAGGGACGGGGCGGCGTGCGTGTGTGTGTAGCATGAACGGGGCCTCATTCTGACAGTGCTGAGGAATGAGTGTGAAGGAATCGGGGAGCGTGAGTGTGAGGGAGTGATGAGGAGAGAATCGTCGTACCTCAGGCTGCTGGGAGGGAAGGAAGGAGGGGAAGGGAGGAGAGGAGGGTCATAGGGTCAGCAAGACAAGCCGCAGCAAGTCTCGATAGTGTGTTAATTTTACGTAATGCATATTTTATTATACTAAGGTTGTGTATGTAGCTTATACTTGGTGTTCTTCATGCTTAGCTCGTCCATAAGGCTTCCGGTAATGATGTAACCAGCGAAATCTCGTGAGCTCGTCAAGGTTCCATATTGGTGTTTCGAGCCGAGTGTCGTTCCGTGCGGGTCCAAATGAAGCTGCCCAGCGCGTAGTCTCTCATCACGACACATTAAGCCTAACCAAAGCTCTGAAACTCGTATAATTCAAATAACCCAATCTTTGAAATACAGCTTTTATTTGTTTCAGTGTTTTAGTCCAACATGTATTACAGTAGACTCTCTCTCTCTCTCTCTCTCTCTCTCTCTCTCTCTCTCTCTCTCTCTCTCTCTCTCTCTCTCTCTCTCTCTCTCTAGAGCCAGGTTCGATTCCCGGGCGGAGTGGAAAAATTGGGCGGCTTTTCCGATACGCCTGTCCACCCACCAGTGAATGGATACCAGGTATTAATCGGGGGTTGTGTCCCGTCTCCTGGGATCTGTTCCCTTCTCCTATAACTCCTTCCCCTCCTGTCTCTCTCCGGCATATGACCACAGATGTTGCGCCGACTAAACGATACTTTCCAACTTTCTCTCTCTCTCTCTCTCTCTCTCTCTCTCTCTCTCTCTCTCTCTCTCTCTCTCTCTCTCTAGTGGCCTTTGTTTCTTTTACTTTCTGACACCTGTATTCCCGTCTTATTCCTGAGGGTATTCCAGGATTCCACCTAAATATGACTAACCAGTCACCAGGTATTGTAGGTACTTTAAATTACGCCATCAAACAAAGGACTAAAAGAGGTTGTTACACTCGCAGCTTGCCCGATTACATAGGACCTGACGATCGGGAACGAAACACTTGAGGGACAAACACATCCATGACAAACCATCAACACTAACCCAGCCTAGAGTAAAAGGGATTAGAAAAAAAATAAAGGGAGGACTGCTTTGAGCTTTAACAAGGTAATAATATGACTAGCGATCTCCCATTACCTTTAATAATTAACTAGCTTGTCTTTCCCCTCCTTATCCTCCCTCCCCCACCCTCAATCCGTCTTTATTAACCTCCCCCCCCCCAACCCTTACAATCCTCAGTATATCATCTAACCCCCTTCCAACTTCCCTCCCCGCCAAACACTCTCCAGTACCCCTTTACTCCTCGATCCCCCCACCTGCTCCCCCCAAACTCCCGCTTAACCCTACATACTCTCCACCAGTTCGTCCCATTCCTCTCTCCCTCCTTCGCCTCCCCCTCTCGTCTGCCGGCTTCCGCTCCTCACCCCTCACCTCTCTCTCTCTCTCTCTCTCTCTCTCTCTCTCTGGTGCTCCTCCTGCTTCCTAAGCCTTCCTCCTTCCTTCCTCTGTGATGAATGGCACAGGAAGGGATGGCTCCTAATTAATATGGGGATGATAATAATCTGCTGAGGATGAGTATTTTGTTTTGTGTTTTAAGGAGGCGAGTTTCTTAATTCACCAACACGAGATACGTAAGGTTTAACTCGCTTGTTAATAGAGCAGTTTGTTGTTTCTTTTTAATGGCATAGTTTTCGTATGAATTACTCACTATTTTGGGGATTGTCTTGCCACAGTAGTTGATATTTATGGTCTTGCTCGTTTTACTATTTTTTCCCAGTTTTCATAGTTATTAAAGAGGACAGAATGCGTTAGTGTGTGTGTGTGTCTGTGTGTGTGTGTGTGTGTGTGTGTGTGTGTGTGTGCCGTCAGACAGATCTGCTTGAATCAGAAAGAGTATTTGCATATATCATAGAACACACGTGGAATAGGTTATTAATGTCAATTTTAGTTATAGTATTGGTAATAGTAATCATAATAATAATAATAATTATTAATATTATTAAAGTGCTATAATATGGTGGTACAGCTGCTGTTTCTAGTGGGTGGAAAGTCAATGGAATGATAAAGAGTGGTTGTGGTACTGGTGGTTTAGGTGGTGGGTTGGGTGGTAGTGGCAGTGATGGCTGGGAGGAGGAGGAGGATGGTGGTACTGGTGATGATGGAGGAGGTGATGGTACTGGTGTTGGTGTGTGTGTGTGGCGGGTGGGGGGGGGGGGGGGTAGTTACGTGTACTGCTGGCGGTGGTGAAGTTATATACTAAAAGAACATGCGTGGAGCGAAATAAAGAAAACTTGATAAATGTAACGCATGAAAAACATATGTATGAATTGAGACAGACAAAAGTGAAAGAGAATAGCCCCACTGGCGTCACATAATGGAATAACAAAAAAAAACAAAAAAAATACTGGGAGATAAAAGAACGAATGACCAGACCTGACAAAAATCATGAGCCGGAATGGAGGTAAAAAGGTGAGATCCGACTAATAAAAGCATACAATAAAACCGAATTTCCAAAAAAAGGGTGTAATAAAGTTAAGAATTTATAAAAACGACGTTGAGTGTAAAATGTACTGGCAGGAGGACTGGCGAGAGGACAGGAGTCGTGGCGGGGAGGGAGGGAAGGAATGGCGGGAGTGTGATGCCGTGATGCATGATTAAGTATTGGATTAATTTCACAGTAATTAGTATATCTGATAATTATTGATATTCATGTTAGTATTTGTATATCATCAGTACTTCCTTACCACTACTTTCTAACCTTTCTTACCACTACCTGCTACAATTACTGCTGCGGTTACGACTTCAACAACTGACACTATTATTGCAACTACTACTACTACTACTACTACTACTACTACTACTACTATTACTACTATTCCTAGATACTACCAAACTCTTGCAGACCCATTGTTTATGTTCTCATAATACCTGTTCTGCGATTTGAAATATGATGATGATAATGATAGTAACAATAATAACACTAACAATAGTAATGATAAGAATAAGAAGAATAAAAATAACAATAATGATAATAATAATGATAATGATAATAGTACTACTACTACTTCTATTACTACTACTAATTAAAATAGTGGTAACTGAAATACTGTACACTGCAACACAGTCATACATGACACAAACGAGGGACGCGGTGCCAGATGTACAAACAAATTTTCACAATTGTAAAACAAATTATTTTTTCGGTGGTGCATAAAATTAATACAAAAAAAGTGAATGTCAAAGGGGACGACCAGCCAGCCACCACCACCACCACCGCCACCTCCATCATCAACATCATTACCACTTGCAGCATCACCACCACCACCACCTCCATCATCAACATCATTACCACTTGCAGCATCACCACCACCACCACCTTCATCATCAACATCATTACCACTTGCAGCATCACCATCACCAGAACCACCATCACTTTTATCATCATCATCACTACCTCAACTACGTTTCGATTAACATTTTCTTTTACTCTTTCACTCACTCTTTCGATCACCGGCATTTTTTCTGTCACATTCACATTTTTCAACTTCCTTATGTCATTATTTCCCCTTTCCTCTCCCTCCTCCTCTTTTCACCGTCCGTTCACCTTTTTCTTCTCTTTGATTATTTCGCTCTCCTTATCGTCGTATTTTTTTTTATCTTTCCCACACTTTCAACCTCCTGATTCATGCCATTATGTCTCACTTCCTCACCTCCTCCTTTTTAACTTTCCATTCACCTTTTATTATTTTTACTCTTTTATTTTCCCTTTGGGCACAAGTATTTTTCCTTGCCCACTTTTCACCTCTTCAATCATGGCATCAATCCTCTTTATTTCCTCCTACAACATTTTTCTTACTTCCCATTTCCTTCGCCTCCTCCTACCCACCTTTCGATTCCTCTTTTTCTCCTTTGCTACTTCTTTCTCCCTTTCCTTTTCATCATCGTATTTTCTCCCCGTCACACACCCTCCTTCCACCTCCTTAGTATTTGTCATTATTCCCCATTCCACCTACCTCCTCCTCCTCCTCTTGCCTTTCGATAGGATAACGAGAGAGGTGGTGAGAAAAGAAAGGGTGAAAGTAAGGGTTAGGGGCAGGTCTGTCTGAATGAGGAATGCAGCGCCCCCAACCTCTCCCGAGCGGTCTTTTCCCCGCTTTCTCTTTCTCTACGGTCCATGCCTCTTTCTTTGGGTAACCGGAGGATTAATCCCCCCAGGGGTCCTGCGTCCCTGCCCTATGGCAAGCAGTCAGACCAGCCACAGAGTTATATATTGTATATAACTCTGTGCAGGCCAGCCCCTGATCTGGACCGGTTGGGGGAAGGGTTTGGACCCCCTCCCCCACAAAAAACTTACCCTCACCCAAAAACAAATTAAAAAGTAGAGGTCGGGGTGGTGGAGGTGGTGGTGGTGTTAGAGACGTTCTGGAGTGTTATTGAGTATTGTTTCTTCGGTTTGTTTGTTTTTTTGTTTTTTTTGTTTGCTTTTAGTTTGTTTCTTGTTTGTTTCTGGTATATTTCTTGTTTGTTTCTCTATTTTTACTGTTTGTTTGTTGTTTGTTTCGTGTTTATTTCTGGTTTGCTTTTTGTTTGACTCTGGTTTCTTTCTTGTTTCGTTCGTGTTTTGATACATTTTTGCAAAAGTAATTTTTGGTCTTTTTGGTTAAGACTCGTTTTAGCAACATGCCAGTATTTCATTACTTACCTTATGAAACATCACTAGCTCTTCATATATCTTTTCTACAAACGTTCAACAATCATGGAAACGCTTTCAAAATCTACTGCAAGAACTATTTTTATTTTTATTTTTTGAAAATAGGGGATAATATTCACGAAAGTGTAGCCTCCTCTGGCGGCGGCCGCGGCGGCGGTCCAGCCAGTGTTGCGAGAAATACCTCCTCGCAGAAATAAGTCGCATATCTGGGGGGGGGGGGCGCTAGATGTCAGGTCGTAAGTTCAGTTGGAGTAGTTTAAATATGCTCACCCACCCAAAAAACCCGATTTCCCACGGGTCCCCCAAGTTGAACCTCACTGCGAGCTATTTTTCGGCTGCGGCGGCAGGCCCACAAAAGGCAAGTCAATCTTTTAGTCATTTCCGTAGAAAAATACTTCCTCCATGATAAACAGCATTATATTTTGTCCAAAAATAAGCAGTCAGCATTTCGAAATTAGTAACGTCATTAAAACGAATCTTTACCGTCTTTTTTTTTTTACATTCTTTAGAAATATCAGTGCTTAGTTTTATGAGTTTTTTTTTTTTTCGTTTAGTATTTCAGTTTTATGTCAAGTACACGTTTTATCTTCCTTCATCATCTTTTATTGTTTTTTGCTTTTGTAGTTTTATTTCGTAATGATTTTTTTTTTTCTTTTGGATCTCGTGCTGTTCTTTTGTTTCGAGTATTCCAGATTTTTTTATCCAGTTTTCAAAGTAATTTTTTTTCATCATTTCCGCGTTTTTGTTCTCTTTTTCACCAAAGTCTTCAGTGATTGATATATTTTTACTCCCCTCATTATTTTCTGCTTCAGTAATTTATTTTATTCCAATATTTGAACTTTCTTTATTTTTCTTTCCTTTTCATTAATTCTTTCTCTTCCTTTATTTGTGTCCATCTATATTTCTCTTTCTTTTCTTTTTCTTCCGCTTTCTCTCATTTCAGTGTTTCTTTCGGTGTACCACCTTGCATATATTTTCCCTGCCACTCGAGTTCCCGCCCTGTTCCCGTAGCTCAAATATTCCTGCGGGTATTCGAGGACTCCACTTTTGCTGCAGGATTCCTGTTGGGGTTCTGAAATTCCTGCAGGATATCCCAAATGACCGCTTTTATTACCTCGTTTTCCTTCTTTCCTTCTCTTCTCCCCGCCCTCCTTCTCTTCACCTTTTTCTCTTTTTCTTCGTCATCATTTTTTCATTGTTTTCGTTTCCTTTTTTCATTCGATTTCCTTTCATTTCTTTTTTATCTTTTTTGCTTCTTGTTTACTTAGGCTTCTTTCCGCCATTTTCTTAATTTTATTTTGCTGGTACGATCTTTTCCACTTTTCCTCGCTTGCTTTTTTATTTTTACATTTTCTTCATTTTGTATTCCTCTGTAATTAGTTTTTCTCCTTTCCAGCCTTTCGTTTATCATTTCTTCTTCGCTTCCTCTCCTTTTCCTCCTCCTCAACCTTTTTTTCTTTTCTCATCCTTTCACTTTTTCTTTCCATTATCATTCAGTTTTCTTTTCCATTTTTCTCTATGAATCATTTCTCTTCCCTCCATTTCTCCTCAGCGATCATCTTTCCTTTTCGCATTTTTCGCACTTTCCTTCTCGGTCTTTGCATGTTTCCCTCTCTTCCTTCTCTCCCTCCCTCTCTTCCAATATTCAGCTTAACCCTTTCCTACCTCTCACCCTCCTTTCCTTCCTTCCCTCCATCCCTCCTTCCTTCTTTCCTTTGATTTCTTAACATTCTTTCTTTCTACCTCTTTTTTTTTTCAGTTATTTGCATAAATTATCACTATATATCTTTCTTTATATTTATATATCTATCTTTGTATATATCTGTCTATCTATCTACATATCAGTCTATCTATTTACGTAGCTTATTACAGGGTTGTCTTTTCCTCTCATCACAATATATCTTCAGCAATTTTTCCTCCTTACTCTCGCCTCCACACACGTGTTCCTATCGTCCCTCCTTGCTTTCCTCCATCCCTCTCCAATATAGCTGTTTTTCTCTCCATTTTTCGTGGCCTGGTATCAAAACTATCTCCTCCTCACTCACCCTGCTTTCCTCTTCCTCCTCCTTTGTCCTTCTCTCCCTTCCTCTCTTCTACTTTTGATACTTCGTCTTTCTCACTTCTCTTCATCCTTCATTTCCCTGCAACTTTTCCATTATATGATTTCCTTCTCCCTCCTTTCCTCTTCTTCTTCTCTCCCCTCTCCCTTTTCTTCACTTTCTGTACGCCCCTCCCTCTGTTCATCTCATCCTTTATTTTCTCTGCAACTCTCCCTTTCTTCTCTCCTCTCTTCTCCCTCCTCCCCCCTCTGTTCTCCACTGTAGATATTATTACTTATCTCTCGTTCTTTCTATCTCCTCTTCCTTCCCTTCCCTTTTCTCCACTTTAGATATTCTCCCTTTCTTCCTTCCTCTACTCCTCCGTTTCTCTCCAACTCTTCCATCAACAGAACCTCTCCCTCTTTCCATCTCATTCCTTCTCCCTCCTTTTTCCCTCTGCATCCTTGACCTCTCCTCCTTTCCTCTCCTTCCTACTCCCTCCTTTTCCTCCTCCTCCCTCACACCCCAGATAAACATGCCTCTCTTCCCGTCTCCTTCCCCCCTCCCTTCCCCCTTGCATAATCCTCCCATTCATTCATCACGCAGGCAATCTCATATTTCTTAAGACTAATGTTGCTACTAATTGCGCCAGGTGAGCTCCCCTTGACCCCCATCCCCCCTCTCCCATGCTTACCTGACCGGCTTACCTCCTTCAACACTACCAAATGTAAAGTAATGCATATCGGATCCAGAAACAGCAACCACATATACCACATGGGTGGCGAACCACTACATGTTGTGCAAGAGGAAAGAGACCTCGGGGTCACCATCAGCAGTGACTTGAAACAAACAAAACACTGCAAGTCCGCCTGTAAGAAAGCCAATACAATGCTTGGGTTCATATCGAGGAACTTCAAATACAAGACGCCGGGAGTTATGTTATCCTTGTATAATTCGCTGGTAAGGCCCTACCTGGAATACGCCGTGCAATTCTGGTCTCCTAATTACAAGAAAGACATTGAATTACTTGAGAGAGTACAGCGCCGCGCCACGAAGATGATACCATCACTGAGGACGAAACCCTATGAAGAACGACTCGAGCGACTCAACCTCTTCACGTTGGAAAAGAGACGACTGCGGGGAGACATGATACAAGTCTTTAAGTACCTGAACAAGCTCAGCAACGTTGATCACTCCAAACTCTTCACGCTACAAACTAACCTGAGAACAAGAAACAACGGAAAAACAATTCAAGCAAAGCGATGCAATACCGACATCGGCAGGAGTTATTTCTCGAATAGAGTTGTTCGCCACTGGAACAGCCTTCCTGCAGAAGTGGTTAGCGCAGAGACCATCAACTCCTTCAAGAAACGCATTGATCGCCACTTTGCTGCAACAGGAGTGAACTGAACGTTCCCAAGAGTAGGTACACAAGTGCTTTAATCCTTCCTTGCAAGCCACTCCTATGGCAAACGGATTGATTAAATCACTGAACGCAGGCAGCCTAGTAATGAGCCAACAGGCTTTCTGCTGCCTGCTAGTCCATGTTTCCATGTTTCCCCACTCCTTCCCTTTCCTTCCATTCCCTTCCCTTCCCATCCCTTTCCTTCCCATCCCTTTACATCCCTTCCTCTCCTTGCCCTGCCCTTCACTTCCCTTCTCTCCCCTTCCGTCCAACTTCCTCCTCTCTCCTTCCTTTCCCTTCCCATGCTTTCCTGGTTCCCCCATGTCTTCCCTTTCTCTTCCCTTCCCTTCCTCCTTTCTCTCCCTTCCCCCTTCCTCATACTACCCTACGACTTTTTCCTCTCTTCACCACCTTCCTCCTCACATCCCCTTCCTTATCGTTAGTAAGCGACTCCCTTCCCCATCTTTTTCGTACCCCTTCTTTTAACTTTCCTCCCCTCCCCTTCTCTCCCCCTTCCCATAAGTATCTTCTCCGCTCTCCCTCCTCCCACCCTTTTCCATCCAAGTCATACTAACCTCCCCTCGCCTTCTTTCTCCCTTCCCATAACTTCCTGCTCCCCTTCCTTCCCCCCCTTCTTACTCACCATTCTTTAAACTTTCTTCCCCTCTCTCTCCCCCTTCCCCATTACTATCTGCTCCCTCCCCCTCCCTTTTCCACTCCATTCTGTGTATCTTCCTTCTATTACTTTCCCAATCCATTTCTTTTCCTTCTTCTCTCCCTTTACAATATTCTACCCTCTTCCCTCTCTCTCCTTCTTTTCTTTGTACGTTCCTCCCCTTCCCATCTCTCCCCCTTCCCTTACCTACCTGCTCCCCTCTCCTTCCTTTCCCTATCCTTTAATAATCCTTACCTAAGTGTTCCTTCCCTCCTTCCTTTTCCCCACCCCATTCTTTATACATTCCCCTCTCCTACTCTCTCCTTCCCATGCCTACCTGCTTCCCTCTCTCCCTCCACCCCACCACCTGGAGGGGGCTGCACAACAGGTATCCGCTGGGACATTTTGCATGCAAATTTTTGTTCCGTGGTTAGAATTATTATTGACAACGAAGGTTTTGTTTTTTACGTGTCAAATTTATAGTCTGTCTGTCTGTCTGTCTGTCTGTGTCTGTTGTCTGTCTGTGTGTCTGTTCGTATGTGTGTGTGTGTGTGTGTGTGTGTGTGTGTGTGTGTGTGTGTGTGTGTGTGTGTGTGTGTGTGTGTGTGTGTGTGTGTGTGTATATATATATATATATATATATATATATATATATATCTATATATATATATATATATATATATATCTCTCTATATATATATATATCTATATATATATCTCTCTCTCTCTCTCTCTCTCTCTCTCTCTCTCTCTCTCTCTCTCTCTCTCTCTCTCTCTCTCTCTCTCTCTCTCTCTCTCTCTCTCTCTCTCTCTCTCTCTCTCTCTCTCTCTCTCTCTCTCTCTCTCTCTCTCTAGCGTATATAGTACTCTTTTTTTATACTTTATCGTTTCAAGGAGGAGTTAATTCATTGTTTCATCCTCTTTCCCTCTGTCGTTAATCAGCTTCCAGAATATTGCGTCTTTTCCCATTTCTTTGCATCTCTTAGCACCATTTCCTCTGTGTAATTCTTACCTGAGATTACACTTGTTATATATTTCACGTATTTAGTTCTTTCATTGGGTATTCATTGTGCATATTCTTTAATTTTTTATAACTTAATGATCACTTTTTTTTTACATGTTACACCGTTTATTCATGCGTTTTTATTTTTCACCTTTTAATCACACTCTTTACCTTTTCATCTTGTGTTCGGACTTTTGTTTCACCCCTTTTATTCATACTTTTTTCATTTTGCTCTTCTGTGCATACTCTTTTTTTACCTTTTACTTTTTTTTCGTATTTCTACATCTTACCTGCCCGGCCTCGGTTGCCTGAGGAGTACAATACAGACTTCGCCCAAGGTCAACATACATTTTTTTCTAACTTTCGTACCATTTTTATTTTTGTCCGTAACGTTCGCTCAGTTCCGTTTTTTTTCTTCCTCCGTGCAGCGCCGAGTGCCGGTGTTTGCCTCGTGTGTGACTCGTGCTGCTCCGTTTGGTTTGTCTCAACTTGTTCCGTGTGTAAGTCTGCGGATGTATGTTTTATTTTTACTTTCCCTGAATATGTTGTGGCCGGGACGAGTTTATGTGCGTTCTCGTTTTTTTTTTTTTCTCTTACATATGTGTGTGTGTGTGTGTGTGTAATTTTTTTTTCACCTCTTGGTCTGCTGCGGGTCTCTCTCGAGACAGCCAGCCGTTCCCCTACGGAAGAGCACAGAGCTCACAGTACCATTCTTTGGGTAAGATTGAGACCACTCACACTCAACACACAGCGACAACGAGGTCACAACTCCTTGCCTGACGTCGCGTACCTACTCACTGCAAGGTGAACAGGGGCTACACGTGAAAGAAGATAAACCCAACTGATCTTCACCCGGCCGGGGAATCGAACCCCGGTCCTTCTGGTTGTGAGGCAGACGCTCTATCCACTGAGCTACCAGTGTGTGTGTGTGTGTGTGTGTGTATGTGTGTTCATATATATCGGTATCATGTGTTTTCTTTTTGCATATTTGCTGTATATTCGTTGGCGTGTGCTGTTAACCAGAACTGTTTCTTTTTGTTTGATTTGTGTTTATATTGGTCTTTTTTGGTGTGGTGTGTTTTTGTCCCCCTCTGTAATTTTTTTTCTTAACAAGGAACCAAAACCTCCTCAATTATGCAGGGTTTTATCGTGGATACTTTTTCGTCAACTTGTCTTATTATTACAAAAGTACAAAATTCAAGTAGGTGTGTGTCGACGAGATAACATTAAATATTCAGAAAGCTCTCCAAAGATTTTAATTGTATTTTTCATTTACAGGAGATAGGTGTGTTTTGTGTGCCTTCATGTCGCCGCGTCATGTAAGTGTTGAAGTGTGTGTGTGTGTGTGTGTGTGTGTGTGTGTGTGTGTGTGTGTGTGTGTGTGTTTGTGTGTGTGTGTGCGCTCGCGCGCGCTCGCGCTTGACACCACAAATCCACCTCCTGTTCCTCTTTCTTCACCTCCTTCATCACCACCATCACCATCACCCAACCGCCACATTCATCTCTCCACTTTTTCCACTACCTGCACTTCCTCCTCCACCGCCACCCTGCCACTACCATCACCTCTTCCTCCACCTCTTCCACCACCACCTCCTTTCCCTCCACTTCCTCAACCACCACCACCACCGCACCTTTATCTCTTTTCCTCCACTTCCTTTATCACATCCATCTATCCTTCCACCTTCATTTCTTTCTCCACTCCCTCCACCACCATTCTTCCCCCCTCTCTCTTCCACCTCCTCATCCGCCACACTCTTGCCACGCAGTCACCCAACGGAGAGACGGGTGACGAAGTGTATCAGATGGGTGAGAAGGTTGATGACAAGTAGGTGTGAAGTGGATGACGAAGAGACGTAGTAGGATGTAAGTGCTTTGTAGGTGGATGAATGTTAGTGCGTGAGATGGCTGAGGTTAGTGGGAAGTCGTGGGTTGGGTTAGATGGGTGAGAAAATGAGTTGATGGGTGAGAAAAGACAGGCATATAGGGTGTTGGGGGTCGGGGAGGAGGTTGGAGGGTGGTGGGGGTCCTGTAATCGTGGGAGCTATTCGTCTTTATTAAGTTCTTCATAATTAAGTGTGGAAGCAATTACTTTAGGCCTGTACTGAGAGAGAGAGAGAGAGAGAGAGAGAGAGAGAGAGAGAGAGAGAGAGAGTTATCACTCCACCAGAAAAACAAAACAAAACAAAAAATATAAAGCTTCCAAGACACCGTTTTCCTCCATCTATTTACACACGAAAAAAAAAAACCGAGATGCGTTTCTGAAGGGGTGACTGAAGTGGTCTCCGGGGCACCCTTCACGTCGTCCGCTTCACTGCTGCATAATCCATTTCCATTAGACATTCCCATCCACCTTAACTTACGTAAGTGCGTGAGAAAATAAAATTGCCTGAAGCCGTACATTTCGTTGTTGAAGTGTGTTGTTACTTCTGAGGGAGGCGGTGAGAAAGGGAGGGAGAGGAGGAGGAGGAAGGTGGAGAAGGGAGGAGCTATGTAGGAGGGTGATGAGGTGTGTGCTGAGGGACAAGAAAAATATGTAAAGTGGAAGAAAGAAAAATAAAAGGTGATGAAAAAGGGCGTGAATTAGAATGATAATATTCAAAGATTTAGGTAAGAGGAGGAAAAGGAGGAGGAGGTATGAGACAAGAGGAGTTAAGAGAAAGAAAAAGCAAAGAGTTCAACAGGAAAAGTAAAGCGGAAGGAGGAGGAGGAGGAGGAGGAGGACGAGGACTGAGAAGCAGGAGAAACAGGGAGGTGATAGATGAAAAGCGAGATAAGTTGAGGAGGAGGAGGAGGAGGAGGAGGAGGATGTATAGATGAAGGAGGAAGAGTAGGAGGAGGAGGCTGGAGGTGACAAGTGGCTTCATCGGGTAGAGTGGCGTGAAGCAAGGCCGTCTGGAAGGGCCACGCGAGAAGGGGCAGGAAGACGTAGCAATATAGGTCAAGGTGTGGCGGTCAGGCCGTGGCGGCGACGACCTTACTGACTGACTGACTGACTATGGTATTTTCGTACTTACTGATCGACGGACTGATTGACTGACTGATTATTTGATAAGGTGACTGTTTGGCTTACTACTTGACTAGCTAGCTGATAGACACTAGTTTACTTACTGACTGACTAATTGGCCGATGATGCCGGCGACGAGCTCACTCACTAACTGATTTGTTGGCTAACTGACGGAGTGACTGAGTGATTGGCTGGTTGACTAATTGCCTAGTTAAGTGTTAAGTTACTGTCTTACAGACTGACTGCCTGAATGATTGACTGACTGATTGGCTAATTTACTCGCCTACTGATTTACTGACTGTCTGCCCGCATGTTGGTTTGTTGGTCAGGTGGTGATAAGAATAATGATAATAATGATAATGATAATAATAATAATAATAATAATAATAATAATAATAATAATAATAATAATAATAATAATTATTATAATAATGATAATAATAATAATAATAATAATATTATTATATATGTATGTGTGTGTGTGTGTGTGTGTGTATATGAGAGAGAGAGAGAGAGAGAGAGAGAGAGGTCGCATCTCTTTGACCTCTGTGACGCCGGCTGCTGCAGGTCAAGGTCAAACGCTTCGTTGTCGTGCGTATTGATTTTATCATTTCTTCCCTTTCCTCTTATTATTAATATTATTGTCATTTTTATATTATATTTATTGTTTATTATTGTTATTAATATTATTATTATTATTATTATTATTATTATTATTATTATTATTATTATTATTATTATTATTATTATTATTATGATTATTATTATTATTATTATTATTATTATTATTATTATTATTATTATTATTATTATTATTATTATTATTATTATTATTATTATTATTATTATTATTATTATTATTATTATTATTATTATTATTATTATTGTTATTATTAGTAATAATTGTATTGCTATTATATGTTATCTTTTCTTACATTGCTGTTGGTGTTCCTGCTCTGGAATTTGCTTCATCTATAATCATTGCCATGTTTGTTACTTGCCATTACAATATTGAAGTTTTTTTTATCACTATTATAATATTAAATGCTCTCTTTATATTACTCCCAGATCAGTGCTTATCGCTTTTTATTCCTTTGAGCTTCTTTGTTAACTGTACAAAAACATGATTATTTTTCTTTAACTATCACATTTTTTTTATCTATTTCCATGTTTTATTTGCGCTATTAGCTTATTTCTATAATCTTTATCGCCGTTATTTACAGGTTTTCAGTTTATTTCGTCGGTATTTAAAGCAGGGGTGAAGACTTCAAGGAAATAACAGAAAATGGTAGAGGAAGATGAACAAAATAAAGGGTAGGAAATATAAAGGATGCAGGGAGGGTCAAAGCGCAGTTAAAGGGTATGCTCCCATTATGTACAGATGTTCCATTATGTATTAAATAATTAGTAACCAGAAAAAAATAATTATCTTGAGCTTCACCTTCGTCATTCACCATCACCTTCATCACTAGTCCCCGTGATTGTATGTCGGTTATCACCATCCTTCCCACTCCCTGCTAACTGGCTCAACACAAAGGTACGCAACACACCTGTGGAGGGGACAGGTGCCAGGGTGACTGAAGGGCGTCAGGCACACCTTTCTTTCCTCTCCTCCTTGATCCTTCCCTCCTACTCCTGCTTCCTTTCTGTATTTTTCCTCCTTATCCGTCCCTGATTCTTCTCTTTCATCCCTCCATGGTTCTCCCTTGCCTTGTTTTCTTCATTTTCTATATTTCTTTCTACTGCTTCTTCATTCCTTCTTTCCTCCTCTCTCGCTTATTCTTCCTTCAATATCTCCTTTCTATCTTTATCTTTCCTTGCTTCTTTCATGCGCTCACCTATTCTTTCTTCTTTATTATCTACCCTTCCCTTTACCTCTCCCTATTTCTTTTCTTTCGTACGCTTTCTTCTCTCCTCTCTCCCTCATTGTTTCTTCGTTATCCCCTTCTTTATATTTCCTGTCTGGTGCTCCTCGTCAGTAAGTTTTGTTTTCCTTTTTGTTTCCCGTTCCCCGTCGATCAGCCTTCCTTCCCTTCCTTTCTTCTCTTCTTTCCCTTCTTCTTACCTTCTTTAACTTCTATTTTAACGCATATTTCCTTGCTTCCCTGTCTGTTATTCCTTTTTCTACACTTACCCTTTTTCCTTCTTCATCTTATCTCCTAATGGTTAACCTGTTTACCTGTTGCTTCACCTGTGTTTTAGCCAATTATCCACCTGTTGGTGTGTTTTGTTTTTAGCTTTTGTGTGTTATTTTTTTTAATGTTATGTTTGTGTTTGTATTTGTATGGTATTTTTGTGCTTTCTACTTTATGTATATCTTGTATCTACTGAATGTTTTTTGGTGTGTTTTGTGTATATAGTTTATTTAATTATAAGTACTCTTTTCATCTATTTACGTAATATGTATTTTTAGTCTCATGTACGTCTCTGTCTATTTCATATATATATATATATATATATATATATATATATATCTATATATATATATATATATATATATATATATATATATATATATATATATATATATATATATATATATATATATATATATATATATATATATATATATATATATATATATATATATATATATATATATATATATATATATATATATATATATATATATATATATACCTTCTCTTGCTGGAAGTATGCCTTCATACAGCCTGTGCCTAAGAAGGTGACCGCTCAATCCTCAAACTACCGTACTATAGCTTTACATTCTTGTCTATCTAAAACTTTTGAATAAATCCTTAACAGGAAGATTCAAAAGCACATTTACAATTCTCACCTTCTATCTGATCGCCAGTATGGGTTCCGCAAGGGGCGTTCTACTGGTGATCTTCTAGCCTTTTTAACTGACTCTTGGTCATCCTCTCTTAGCCGTTTCGGTGAAACCTTTGCTATTGCGCTGGACATATCAAAAGCTTTTGATAGGGTCTGGCACAAACCTTTGCTTTCCAAACTACCCTCCTACGGTTTCTATCCTTCTCTCTGTACCTTTATCTCCAGTTTCCTTTCTGACCGTTCTATTTCTGCCGTGATAGACGGTAACTGTTCTTCCCCTAAATATATTTACAGTGGTGTCCCTCAGGGTTCTGTCCTATCTCCCACTCTTTTTCTGTTGTTCATTGATGATCTTCTTTCCAAAACGAACTGTCCTATCCATTCCTACGCCGATGATTCCACTCTGCATTACTCAACTTCTTTTAATAGATGACCCACCCTACAGGAACTTTACGACTCAAGGCTGGAGGCTGCAGAACGCTTAGCCTCAGACCTTACT